>NW_007249870.1:0-33520 GCF_000164805.1 Carlito syrichta | reverse complement strand
GGCTGTTACCAGCAGAGGGATCCAAATCAGTTTCATATTTCTAGCAATATGTTGTTAGGAAAAGGAATATATGAGTCAGTTGATAGCCAACTAATCTTACCCAAGGAAATTACTAACTCCAGACCTCTAAAAGATTTATATATTCAGGGAGTCAAAATTAAAGGTCTGCTATATACAGGGACTGATGTTTCTTGTATTGCTGGGAAAGACTGGTCATCTTCCTGGCCAACACAAGTAGCCCCATCAGGACTCATTGGTATTGGTTGAGCACCCTCTGTAGCCAAAAGTTCTCAAATCTTAGATTGGACAGATAGTGAAACTTCAGGAGCCTTCTGTCCCTACATCATTCCTTCCATCCCCATTACACTTTGGGGATGCGATATTCTTGCTCAAATGGGCATGCTTCTGTATAGTTCAGATGACAAGGTGTCAGCACAAATGCTACAAATAGGACGCAATCCCTTAAAGGGACTTGGAAGGAACAGACAGGGCATAAAAGGACCTGTTCAGGTTGTAGAGAGGAAAGACTGGTCTGGTATTGTCTAACCCAAAGACTGAGACGGGTGGCATGAATCCTGTTGAATCAAAGGAATAGACCAGAGAAAAATGTAAACAAAATAAGGGTTTTCACTTTCTTTGTCCTCTCCTATTCCTCCTACAACTCTAATTCCTGCCTTCCCTACTACTCTTGTTTCTTGTAATCTGTTCTGTGAGTCCTTTCGCCTTTATCTGGGAAGGAAGGGCAGGCATCTACGGCCGTGACTCCTAGCTCTGACTTTCAGTCTTTCTCTTTTACCTTCGGAGAAGGGGCAGGTGCCAAAGACCACGGCACCTGACCCCAGACTCCAGTCTTTCTCTTTTATCTTTGGAGAAGGGGTGGGTGCCAAAGGCCACAGCACCTAACCCCAACCTCCAGACTTCTCACCCCCACCTTCTCAAGGGGGTGGCTCGGACAAAAGGATGTTAAAAATTCTTCTTTGTTGTCTTCTTATGATAAATTTCTCTCAAGTTCAACTTTCCCAGACGGAAGTAAAGGAATCATATAAGTGAATCCTGTTAGCTAACTACAAAATAGGTGTTAATAAGCAGACTAGACTGGAAGGACAAGTTCTTTGGGATGTATTTTATCTCTCAGTCAGCACTGGCGCAAACTCCAAAAAATTAGAAAAGGGCCCACAAACCCCTCAACTGTAACTATTGGACACAGTCTTTAACAACTGGGAGGAGAAAAGAATGCAGGACCAAAAACATAAGACAAACTTACTGCGTGCAGTCCAAGATATCGAGGTGGGAGAAGAGCTCACCATCTGCTACCTGGATATGCTGATGATCAGTGAGGAGCGCTGGAAGCAGCTGAGGGACCAATACTGCTTCAAGTATCCGATGCCAAAGCCAGGACAAGGTGATCAGCAACTCTTTCACCATCTGTACTGCAGAGATGCAGGATGTCTTTGCTCAATCACAGCTGTGACCCTAACTGTTCAATTGTGTTTAATGGACACCACCTCTCAGCATACCTGCTCGCCCCTTCAATGATATGGAAAAGGACTGGTCACTCATCCAGCAAGATGCTGGCTTCCTGAAATGGAGAGACTGTGCTTATAACTCTAAGGTGGACTATACTGTACCTGGTGAAAGACTATATATTAATGACTGGGGTTTTAATGGCTCTATGCAATGTTTATAAGGTGTCTTGTACTGGGTGTATTTTTGACTAATTGTTTAACTAATGTCTTTTACGAAGGTTTTCTTATTCTTGAGCAGCCATCTTATTTGATGATTCTTGTATAATTGTCATCTTGTTGGTATGATGTATATGGTTTACAAATATTGTATGAGGCTAATGCTCTTTTAGAAAGACAGAAAAGATTTTTGGCTATTTTTAATTTTAGGAGTTATAGCTTTAATAGCTACTTTTGAGCTGTAGCATTATCTAGGTAAGTTCATACAACCACGTTTGCTGATCGTATAAAAATGCTTCTATTGCCATAGCTATTCAGGAAATCATAAACCAGAAGTTGGAAAGTAAGGTTAGTGCTTTGGAGGAAGGAGCTTTAGCAGTAGGGTGAGAACTTGTGACCTTAAAAAGGAAATTGGCTCTCTAGTGTCACTCTGAGTTTAAATCTGCCCATACTTGGGACAAAGTAACTTGGAATTTGGAACCATTCAGACCTGAGTATAGACCTTACTAAATTACATCAAGAAATTCAGGCATCATTTGCTAACCAAAAAACATTAATGTCTATACTCATTAATGTGGGAATTTGTGGAGCAGTGATTCTTTTGTTGCTGTGTTTACTCTCAATCATCTTCAGAGTACTAAAGAAGAGCAATATGGAGTTTCATGGTTTTGTGCTAAAAAATAAAAAAGGGGGAGATGTTGGGAGCCGGCCACGGAGGCCCACTGAGCGTTAGGTATCAGGAAGGGCCGTTGACCCCAAGACCACTAGGATGCATTCGGGAGCTATTGACCCCATTTCCTCCCCCTTTCTACTCAGCACTAACCAGATTAAGCTCCTGTGAGCTCAAAACATAAAAACTCTGAGACCAGGACAAACACAAGCTAACTTTAGAAGCTCATTGCTCCCAGTCTTCTGCAAACTGCAGTTCTGGCTTTCACACAACTTATAATTCAAACTCGTGTCACATCTAAGAGCCATAGTATTGGACACAGGCTTCTGGGTCATGATCTTAGGATTTGTTGAAGGTGTAAATTGTAGAATATAGTTTTAGAAGACAGTCATTTTGTTGAAAGAATGTGACTGGGTTACTTGCAGGTAGCCCACTGTGAACTTTGGACTGGGCCACATTCCAAACATTCTAGGATGGGCCACTTTCATTTGTAAAGTAAATACTTAAGCTTCTATAGAATTGTTTAACTTGGCATAAATCAATCAGTTTAAGATGAAAAAGATTTATAGAATATGTCAGTCATGGATTAGGTTATCCTTTGTTATGAGATTTTAAGATTATCATATGAAAAGGGTTTAAAGGCAATCATTGATTAAGTTTTCATGGATTAAGGTTTCTGGTGAGTGGGGGATGCCCCTCCCACATCTGACTTTGTGTATAAAAGACCCATTGTAATTCCCAATAAATCACACATCGCTTATGCACTAGACCAGAGTCCAGTCTCTTTCTTTCTCTCTCTCTATTTCTCTCTTTCTTCTTCCCCCCAATCGCTGACGCCATCTCCACCTTTGGGGTACCCTGAACCCGACTGGAGCTGGTCTCTGGCAGTATAACAAATAATAAAATATAGTGTATTGATAAACATATATCTATATTAGATTTGTTTGACTGACATATTCTATGCTCTGTGGCACTCCTGATGGTTTCATGCCTTTGTGTGATACTCTCTTAAGTATCACACAATATGGCAATAGTGATAGGCTGTTACTCCCATGATTATGTCATTAAGATTCTATCTTGCTAGAAGCCTCCCATTCTCTTTCTCCTACTGACCTTGAAGAGGGAAGTGCCATATTTTGAACTTTCTAGAAGAGGCCCACATAGGAGGGAACTATGATGACCTCTGAGAGCTGAGGGCCCCTGGTCAATAGACAAGCTAAAACCTAAAGGTTTCACACCTATAACTTCAAAAAATAGATTTTGTACCCAACCTGAGTAAACTTTGAGTTTGTCTTTTCTTCAGTTAATCCTCCAGATATGCATGCAGCCCAACTGATACCTGTGTTGCAGCCTGGCGAAACCCTGAAGTCAATAATCAAATTCATTCTTTCTTTCATTCCTGACTTACAGAAACTATTGAGAAAATAAATGTGTGTTAGTCTAAGCTGTTAAGTTTGTGGTACCTTGTTATACAGGATTAGAAAACTGTTGATTTCAGATATTGGAGTTTGATATGGGATGCTTCTGCAAAAAATTCCAGTAAATGTGGAAGGGGTGTTAGAACCACAAAGTGGGTGAAAATGGGGGAATTCTGAGGAACCTGATACAGAAAGCCTAAATTACCTTAGAGTGTTAGTAGAAACACAGATACTAAGCATGATGCAGATGAAGGTTCAGAAGAAAGTCAGAAAACTATTGAAAACTAGAATTTAAGTTAGGCTTGGTGGCTCAGTCAGTAATCTCATGCTTTGGTAGGCCAAAGTGAGTGAATTGCCTGAGCCCGCAGGTTCAAGACCCACCTGGGCAACTTGGTGAGACTTCATCTCTACAATAAATCAAAAAATTAGCTGGGTGTGGTAGTGCACGCCTGTAGTTCCAGTTACTTGGAAGGTTGAAGCAGAAGGGTTGCCAGAGCCCAGCAGGTCGAGGATGTAGTGACCGGGAATGGCTACTACACTCTAGTCTGGGCGACTGAGTGAGACTCCAACTCAAAAAAAAAAGGAAAACTAGAATTTAGAGGGATCTTTATTATGGGGTGGCAGAATGCTTAATAAATTTTTCTCTTGTGGTTATATGAAAAGCAAACTGTATAAGTAGTAGCGATTGTTATATAGCTAAGGATATTTCCTAGAAAATATTGTAGATGTTCACTGTTTCTTCTTACAACTTGTAGGGAAAATATGAAAGGAGACAGACAAAGTGAGATAAGAAATGTTAAATAAAAAGAAATGAGGACTAGATGTTTAAAAAAAAAAATCCTCCACTTCTTCCTATGACAAGAAATACAAAAATTAAGAATCACTGTAATAGAAGTGTGCTCTAAAGAGAAAGCTGAGATTGTGTCTCTTCAACTTACTATTCAAATCTCATGAAGAAAGACTGTACCTCAAAGATCCTGTGAAACAAACCATGAGACTACTGTAAAACTTAAGGGTATTGTCCTTCAACCATTTCAGTAGGAGACAAAGATGGAGAAGAAATTATTTGGAAAAGATCGGTGAGTGTGGCTTTGGTCTAATGGAATGTACTTTACTAGTTGAAATACATGAGAGATCTATCAAGTTCTTAACAAAATTATTACAGAAGAGTCAATGCCAGTTTGGACTTAAAGGGACAGAAAAAAATACGAAATGAATGAAGGCTGCTGGACTTCCTAAAATTCTGCAGTTAGCAAACTGATAAAACTACTGAACGTCTGAACTACTGAACGACTGAACGTCTTTCACTGAAAATGCAGGATGATTCAGAAGGCAGAAATAAGAACACAGGAGGCAGAGCCAAGAGCTATGGAGAATTATTCTTAGTCCTTAAAATCAAATGAAGGAGTATCAACATTTTCCCAACTGGATTTTGGTACTTCTATGGGCAAGTGACTCTTTTGAACCTTTCCTATTTTCCCTCTTTATTAAACAGAAATGTCTATAGCTGTCATTCTATGGCTATCTACCCTCATATGTTGATGGTGTTTGAGGCAGATAACTTGTCTGTTTAGTTTCATCATTCCTCAGATGGAGAGAAATTGTACCCAGAAACTACACTGAATGAAATCACATCATAGGAGTCCCATCCACTATTTGACCTTATTTAAATGATGAGATTTTGGACATTGAACTGATGGTGCAATGGGATAAGACTTTTGAGGAGCTTGGCAGAGGATGGATGTATTTTGTAAATGAGAGAAATGTGAATCTTTGGGAGCCACAGAGCATATTGTAGAAAGCAGACCGTAAAGTGGCTGCCATGATCCATCCTTCCTGGTGCTCACACCTTTGCGTAGAATCATCTGCTTGAATGTGGACAGAACCTGTGACTTTCTTTTAACTAATAAAATATGACAAGATGTTATTATCATTATTATGTTATGTTTTATAACCCTCTCCCCCTTCTATACTGCTGCCCTTAAAGAAGCAATCTGCCACACTGCAATTTACCTATGGAGAGAGCCATGTGACAGAGATCTGAGAATGGTATCTCACAGATGAGGGCAGACTCAAACTAAAAATCAACAAAAAAACTGAAGACCTTAATACTACAGTTACGAGGAAACTAATTCTGCCATCAGCCTGAATGACCTTGGAATTTGACTCTTCTTCAGTTGAGCCTTCAAAAGAAAACACAGACTGGTTGATACCTTGATTGTAGCCTGGCAAGGCAGTGAAGCAAGCAACTCAACTAAGTCATACCATCTAACTCTTGACTCTCAAAAACCATGTAATACACATTATATGTTATATGTTGTTTTAAGCTAAGTTTATAGTAATTTGTTATATAGCACACATTTATACATGTGCATGCACACACATACACTTTCAGGATGATTGCATACAGAAACAGTGCTTTTTCTGTTCCAGGGTATAAGTGTTTTGGTTTAGAGACATATGTATGTTTGTTTTATAAATGTTAGGATATAAAGAAAATCTCAAAAATCATTCCAAATTAAAGCATGATACACTAATGTTTCCTTAGTGATAATGTCAGAAATAAGTAACAAAAGTAGAGATAGACACAACAATTACAAAGCAGCAACCTTAAGAAAAAAAAGAAGTCAACTATTTTAAAAATAAGATGTCTGTTTTATAAATAAATGTGGTTAAGATAATAAACCTCTCTTTCACTATTCTTGTCTCTTTATTTTATTTATTTATTTTTGAGTTGGAGTCTTACTCTGTCATGCAGACTGGAGTGTAGTAGCCGCTCCCGGCCACTGCAGCCTTGACCTGCTGGGCTCTGGCGATCCTTCCGCCTCAACCTTCCAAGTAGCTGGAAGTACAGGCGCGCGCTACCACGCTCAGCTAATTTTTTGATTTATTGTGGAGATGAGGTCTCGCCAAGTTGCCCAGGCAGGTCTCAAACCCGCAGGCTCAGGCAATCCACTCACCTCAGCCTCCCAAAGCATGGGATTACAGGCTGAGCCACTGAGCCCAGATTGTCTCTTTAACTTGTAAATTATTTTGACAAATATTTAAAATTCTTAAATATATTTAGTATTTTTTGATCAGATATATTGCATAACATGCTAACATTAGAGAAGTTTTATATAAAATATTTAGAATTTTCACAATAGACACATATTAGCTGTGGATTGTTAATGTGTTAGTTAAACATTTTATGTAATAGGATATGCTTTTTGTATAAAAATGCATTTTCTTAAATTATCAGTTTTCTAAAAATATTTATGCAGGTGTGGTAAAATCTCTCACTATAATTGTGACTATTTTCCATTATTCTTATATAATCTGTCAAATTTTAATCTTAATTATGTAGAGGCTTTCTGGTTTTCTAGTTGAGCTAAGAATAGGCAGAAAGCAGAATATTTTTTTCTGTTTCCTATCACTTTAATTTAAACATTATAAGTTATTCACATGATGATCAATTACTTTTGAGTGATGCTTCTTATGAAAAAAGTATAAAATTTTAGAACCGATTAGTCCAGAATAGGATCCTAATTGACAAGAAAACCTAAGGATAGATCACAAATGACATGGTCTCAGCATTGTATTTAATCACGTTCACTATCCCAAACTTCCCATTAGGTACTCACCATGTGTCTATTAGTCATATATTTGTATATATTTTAAAGATTCATTTATGTTTTGTTCCACTCTCTTTTCAACACGAGTCCTTTATGCCTTATATTAACAGCATCCATTGATGGATACTACCTTTAATTTGCTTTTCCAACTAAAATGCTTTCTTTAAAGGTCAAGGGATGGGGAATTAGAACTGTATGTGGACCAAAAACACATGACCTTATTTTAGTTTAAAATTTACAAGCTTGGTTTAGATGATAATTATTATTGATATAGCAATAAAAAAAGTTTTTAAATGCATCAAGGATTTCCCAGAAAAAGATACATTAAACCTTTGGGTACCAAATAATCTGATGTTATTCTTTCTTACATGCATATAGTTGCACTACTGTGGCTACTCTATTTACATTACACAGGAGAGTGCCATTTAAGCCATAAGTACAATTCTACATAATTCAACTTAGTTTAAATATCTTGCTAGAGAAACCGTAATCAAATTTAGCTTCAGGACATACTGTAGACTAATACAAAAGCTCTATATGCACAGTTAAGATTATACCACAAATGTGGTTCCTATTTTATTATTTGATGAATGGTATGTCACATGGTGTTATGTGATTCCATAATACAAGCTGTTATTATAATGCCTCTGCCCAGAAGGACAAAGTTAAGTCTGCCAAGAGGACTTGAACTCTCAAATTCTAGAGTTAAGTAAGTTGTCTCAGGGCTTATTTTTTGAGTTCTTGGAGCGGAAGAAAATATATGTGGGCATCCAAATCAGGTCTCCCAACTGCATTAGGCTTTCAAAAGTCTCTTCTAGATCCTTTATGTCAAATTTTACTTTAAAATGCATATATAGCCAGATGTATTTAATCGATTAAATTAATTATTCCTATCAAACTCAGCAAAAATTCCCATGACCAAATAAATCTAGCAGGTGAGATTTAAGCAGCAGTGGTGTTATACATAACCCAACCACAAATTACTTTTACACAATAAACTTTTTCCTTGACCCAACCCATTCAATTCAAATTTTCTAAAACATTATTTCTGTAAGGACACAGGTCAAAAATAAAATTTTGGAAGTCACACACAGGAGAGAGAGAAAAATTATATCAGCAATCTGCATCCATCCCAGGAAAGACTGAGGGTACTGGATAATTAAGTCTTAATTTTATTACTTTGTAAAGAAGAAAGTATAGAAAAAACAGATTTGAGAAGATTAGATATACTATTAGTCTTAGTGTGTGGTCAGTAAAAGCTTTCTGATGGATAAGAATGAAATCAAGTATTATTTTTTAATGAATTACTTATATTGCCTGCTTTTTATACACAATATATAAACTCCAAAGCTTTGACATTACTAAAAATTTAGGTCCTAAAATGAAGTAACATTCAAAATCATCTGAAATAATTGTTGAAGTAAGAAATCTGAGATGAAGCATAATGACTGACTAAAAGAAGCCATTTATAAATACAGTATTTAACAATGGCATCACTATTGTGATGCTATTAGTAATAGGCAATTGGGACAGAATTCATAATGACTTAATTCCTAGTCCATTAACTTTTATGAATTTAATAAAAATCTGTTAAAATGAAAATATGCTACATTGAAATTACCAAGTACAGATATGCTTACTTTTGATGGGTTTTTAGAATGCATTCTGCTATGAGTTTCTACCATCCAAGTGAACTGTGAAACAAATTGCTTTATTTACCATTATCCTAGATTTTTTAGCTTGTCTCTTTTAGTTATTCGAAGAAGCCAATATACAGTATAACAAAACAAAGTATCACAGAAACTTCAAATTCTTTTCTCCAAATTGGTAGAAAACCAGCTATTGTTTAATGAACCCTGATGCTACAGTTACTGTTAGTTAAAACAATAAGTCAAAAATAAATAAGTGTTTCTCTTCCTTATTTGAAAGCTGTTGGCATTTTGCTACTGCAGAAGCCATAAGGCCTAACATCTATTTTCAAATGATTTTACAATATATGGAAAAAACTATTCAGATACATTAGGATGATTGGTTTTCAGAGAAATTGTAAGCAAAACTATTGCCTTATAAACCATATAGTAGGCTGGGTTAGTGGCAGCCACATTGGAGGAAGGGCAGAGTCCTGGGGGAAAAAAATACCTATACAAAACCCAGTTGTCCTCAATTAACATTTATACTTTTACTCAGAAATGGTAGGCATATTGTTTTATCTGAGCATAATATAAATGTCTTTCTATGTTTGCAGATTTAAAGTTTTCTCTACTCAAAATTTGAAAATACTCACTTCCCTTAACATATTTATAGTATCTTTTTGCCTTGTGAGTTTGCAAAAGTTTATTTCACTGCCTTTGTGCTACTCCTTCTAAAATACTCATACTTTCTGTGAATTATTTTTTACTCAGATGTCCAGCATTGGTTTCTCCAGGATGCAATATCAAGAAAAATGGCATTTTAAAATCAGCATGATTTGGATGAATGATACATTCTAACATCAATTTAATTTGTTCGTTGGAATGATATGTATCTACTTTCAGAAACTTGCCTCAGCACAATCAGAAGTTTCAATTTATATTTTTCAAGGAATATAAATGTCCATACAATTAAATCAGAAAAGGACATGAACAGTAAAGAAAGTATGACTTATTTTGGTTAGGGAAAACACTTCCCAATATAGCTTAAAGTGTGGTCTTAAATTAAGAAAATTTACTTCTAAAGAAAAGGTATGGAGAATGAGCTGAAGAATCTGTCTTCTCTTTCTCTAGCTCTTTGTTCCTTTTTAGAATGTTCTGAAATATAAGTATTTAAAAGAGAATATGCAGCATGACAACCTGTTTTAACTGTCAGAGTACAGGCTTATAATAAACATATCAAGTAAATATCTAAGCAATAACATAACTAAAAAATAAACATAACAATTCAAATAATGATAATAGTCATAATAAAGGAAGAAGCTGCACAGGGGGTATTGTAGTGACTAACATGGATTTAAGACATATTATCTGGCAGGCAATAAAAAAAGCACTTTTTCCATAGTTTTGTTGTCATTATTTTTAAGATCTATAAAATAAATGTGAATAAATCCCCAAGGGGCACCATACCTAGTTTAGAAAAGCAAATTAGCTATCTGACTGGGTCCCTCATTTTTCACAGTGAATGAGAAAGGATCAGAAAAAGTGGAGAACATTGGTAAATTTAGAAGTAAAAGTAGAGAGCCAGTGATCCCAGGCCTCCATTCTTCCCTCAGAAGACAAGAATCAAAATTATAGATTATGACTATAAGACCATTTTAAAATTCAGCAACATTTATGACAAGTACCCAGGGAAGTTCATGATATTAGATGCAAAATTATATGTGTGTGTGTGTGTGTGTGTGTGTGTGTGTGTATGTTTATATTTGTTTCAAAAAAGATTTAACCAAATTATGAAAGAATTTCTGTTCGTGGATCCCAACACTGAAAAAAAAAAGGTAAGGATCAGTATTTTAAAATTTAAGTTTTTTTTTTTTCATTTTTTTGCAATCAATTTTGTCTGCAAGGGAATTATCACTTTTTGGGGGAACAATCCTATATATTCAAGAAAGTAAGAAAGCTAGAAACTAGGAAAAATGCATTCAGTCTGAATTTAGAGAAAGTCCATAGACTAAAATGTCATGAAGTACCTACTGAGTGAAGATAAGCCTTCAGAAGAAAGGAATACAACATCTGACAAGGGTGCCAGAGATTTTAATATTAATAGAAGATATTTGGATAAGGTTGTTCTTCCATAGGCATTGATACACACATTTCTTCAGAAGAAAATAAAGTAACTTGAACTGAAGCAAAAAGCTGGTATGAGGTTATATTAGCAGGACTCTCCAGAGAAACGTAGCCAATAGAGTATACATACATTCTGCATAATTATGGAGGCTGAGAAGCTTCTCAAATATGTTGTCAGATCCATGGAAGTTGCTGTATTTTGCAAATTTTAGAGCCAGAGAGACAATGGTATTAGATTCTAATTTGAGATTAGAGACTCAAAAACCAGAAAGGCAGAAGAAAGAAGATCAATATCCCAGAACAATCAGTCATAGAGAAAGTGAGCAGATTCAACTTCTCTCTACCTTTTTGTTCCATTCAGTCCCTCAACAGATTGGAAGATGACCACTCATATTGGGGAGAAACATCTGCTTTACTCAGTCCAATTCAGGAATCACAGTCAGAGACACACCCAGAAATACGCTTCTTCAGATATCTAGGAATCCCATGGCCCTGTCGAGTGGACACATAAAATTAAACATTATAATGCAAAACTGGGATTTGGGCCTCAGATTAATGATCCGCCTGGCAACTTGACGAGACCTCATCTCTACAATGAATCTAAAAATCAGCTGGGTGTGGCAGCGCATGACTGTAGTTCTGGCTACTTGGAAGTCTGAGGTGGAAGGATGGCCAGAGCCCAGCAGGTCGAGGCTGCGGTGGTTGGGAGCAGCTGCTGCACTCCAGTCTGGGCGACAGAGTGAGACTCCAACACACACACACACACACAAAAAAAATTTTAAATTATATACTGCAAATGTAAGAGAGCACAAGCAGTTGAGATATCCTTAATCAGGCTCACTAATAAGATGACCATTCAAAGAGCAAACAGTGCAAGGGAAAAATGTAGGAAACATCTAGCTAAAGATGTTGATAAGTAGTTTTAAGTTCCTTGATTCAATTCACATTAAATAATAGCATACTGTGATTTTAAACTCTAATAGTAAAATTATTTTAGAAACAAATATATAGTACAACTATAAATCTATATAAATCTCTTCATCATTATCAGAGCTCATCAAATTTAGAAAGCAGTTTTTTAAGTGCATTTTGTAAAATATCCTGTGTAGAATGACTTTAGTGTGAGAATTAATATAGTGATACATAGTGACAGATTTTAGCATAGAAGATGACAGTTCTAATTCATTGTTGACTATCTTGTATTGTTTATATACTAACAAGTCATCTTTTTTCAAACACAAAGGAAAATTTCTTTGGGATTAATTCTGCTGCTGTATAAAGTTATCTTAGAAAATAACAGCATTGCAAATCAAAGGCCTATGATTATTTAGTTGTAATATTCATCCCTGAAAACATTTAAACACCTTTTGTGATATAAATCTTTATATATTATACCTCATTTAACAGCCATTAACACATCTTCCATCTCAAATCAAGTGTACCTACTAATAATGACTTAATTTTATTACTTATCAGAGATGGTTTTATGTTATCAGCAATCGTATATTAACCCTGCAGTTTAATATGTAAAACTTCTGCACAATGTATTGCTCATTTCCTGATACATAATTTGGGGGTTAAAATTATTTCATATTTGTTTTCTAGTTTTTAATTTTAGAGTTGTTGGGTACAGGTGGGGATTTACTATATAAATAATTTTCATGCAAGTAAAGTTTGGCCTTCCAACTGGCCCTCTCTCCTCCTGATAGTGAACCAGGTACCTAATGTGTTGCCACGTGCTCCCCTCCCACTTTCCTCCGTCACTCTTCTAGCAGTATCCAGTGTCTTCCCATCTCACACGTGAGTTTGTGTTTAGTGTTCTTTGTTTCTGTGTTCTATCTATTCCCACCAACAGTGTAGAAGCATTCTTTTTACTCCGGATCCTCACCAGCATCTGTTGTTGTTTGTTTTACTATTGGTGGCCATTCTTATTGGAGTTGGGTGGAATCTCATTGTGGTTTTGATTTGCATTTCTCTGGTGATTAGTGAGGTTGAGCACTTTTTCATGTGTCTGTTTGGTGCCTGTATATCTTCTTTTGAGAAGTGTCTTTTCATGTCATTTGCCTACTTTTGAATGGGCCTGTGTGTTTTTTTCCTTCCAGCACATTTGAGTTCCCTGTAGATCCTAGGTGTTAGACTTTTGTCAGATATACAGTTGGCAAATACTTTTTCCCATTCTGTGGGCTGTCTCTCCACTCTCTTGATGGTTTCTTTTGCTTTGCAGAAGTTTTTCAATTTGATGAGGTCCCGCTTGTCTATCTTATCTCATAATATTGCTCAAAGAAATCCAAGAAGAAACAAATGGAAAAATATTCCATGTTTATGGATTGAAAGAATCAACATTGTTAAGATATCCACCCTACCAAAGGCAATCTACAGATTCAATGCAATACCAATTAAATTTGCATCATTCTTCTCAGACCTGGAAATGACAATACAGAAATTCATATGGAAACATAAACAGTCACAAATAGTCAAAACAATCCTTAGCAAAAGCAGGAAGTATCATACTTCCAGACTTCAAATTTTACTATAAGGCTACAATAATCAAAACTGCCTGGTATTGGTACAGGAATAGACACACGGACCTATGGAACAGAATCGAAATTCTGGAAGCAAAACCTCAATTTCTCAACCAACTCATTTTTGACAAAGCCTCCAACAACAACCACTGGGGAGAGGAGAACCTATTCAGTAAGTGGTGCTGGGAAAACTGGCTGACAACATGTGGAAGATTGAAACAGGACCCCTACCTATCACCATACATAAAAATTAACCCTAAATGGGTCAAAGACCTAAATGTAAAACCTCAAACTATAAGAATCTTAGGAAATACAGGAGACACTCTTATGGAAATTGGAACTGGCAACCAATTCCATTGCCCCCTTTTTAATGGGTTTGTTTGTTTCTTCCTTTCATTTTATTTGAGTTCCTTGTAGATTCTGGATGTTAGGCCTTTGTCAGATGCATAGTTTGCAAATATTTTTTCCCAACCCATGGGTTGTCTCTTTACTCTTTTGATGATTTCTTTTGTTGTGCCCAAACTTTTCAGTTTGATGAGGTTCCACTTGTCTATCTTAGTTTTTGTTGCAATTACTTTTGAAGACTTGGCCATTAATTCATTGCCTATTCCTATGTCCAAAAGGGCATTCCCTATTATTTCTTCTTGAATTCTTATAGTTTGAGGTTTTACATTTAAGACTTTGATCCATTTAGAGCTGATTTTTGCATATAGTGATGGGTAGGGATCCAGTTTCATTTTTCTGCTTGTGAGTACCCAGTTTTCTTTGAAGGCTAACTTGCCACTGTGCACTTACATTGGCAGCACTGCACAAACAACTTTGTAAGGTTTCATAACCTTAGTATATCTGTGTCTCACAGCTGTGTTCATACTGATGTGTGGCAGGGTCTTGCTGAATGATGTTCATTATTGTTTTTGCATGTTTCTGTGTGCTGCTGTGAGAACATCAAAACTTGAATTAGAACAATGAACAAACATTAAATTTCTTCTTATACTTTGCAAGAGTAGAAGTGAAATCAGGGACATGTTAGTTCAAGTTTATGGGGATAATGCCATGAAGAATACAAATGGACTAAATGTTTTTCTGAGGAAAGAGAAAGTGTCACTGATGAAGAGAGGTCAGGACAGCTAGTAAGAAGCAGAGCTGATGAAAACATTGCAAAAATTTATCGAATTGTACATCAAAATGGTCAGCTGATTGTGAGAAGCATAACAGACCAAATAAACATCAATAGAGAAAGGAAAATCTTAACTGAAAACCTTGGCATGTAAGATTATGTCCCTAACTGGAAAATAATTTAACAATTTCTCATAAAGTTAAAGGTACACTTATCACGTGACTCTGCAATCCCACTCCCTGATGTTTAGTCTAGATAAATGAAAACCTGTTTTCACACAAAAACTTATGCATGAATCTTTATAGAAATTCAACTTATAATTGTCTCAAACAGTAAGCAACACAATATTTTTCTTTTTTTTTTTTTTTGAGTTGGAGTCTCACTCTGTTGCCCAGACTGGAGTGCAGTGGCTGTTCCTGGCCACAGCAGCCTCGACCTGCTGGGCTCCGGCAATCCTTCCACCTCAGCCTTCCAAGTAGCCAGAATTACAGGTGCATGCTACCACACCCGGCTGATTTTTTGATTTATTGTAGAGATGAGGTCTCGCCAAGTTGCCCAGGCGGGTCTCAAACTTGCGGGCTCAGGCAATCCACTCACCTCAGCCTCCCAAAGGCGCGGGATTACATGCTGAGCCACCGAGCCCGGCTACACAATATTTTTCAATGGATAAACTATGATAGTCCTCTACAATGGAACAATAAAAACAGTAAAACTATTGACACAAAACTTGTATATAACTCAAAGGAAATATAAAAGAAGACAGTATCAAATGGCTATAAATTATATGATTCTAATTATATTATCTTCTCAGAGTGATTAAATGATGGTGATATGGAACAGATCAGTGATTGCCAGAGGCCTAGGGTACAGAAAAAATGTACAGATGAGTGGCATGAGAAACTTTTGTGTGTGTGTGTGTGTGTGCTATCTTGGATGTCTTTCCTTTTTTTTAATAATCAATATTTTTTATTATGATATTGTGGGGTGCAGTTAAGGGTTAGGTATATAAATATGCTTTGTTCAGGCACCCTTGTAGATAAGAGGTGTCTCCCTGTCCCCCGACAGATATTTACTACCATTAATCCTATCTCCCTCCCCTCCCATAGTTTCCCACTACTGTCAGTCATTTTCTTATGGTATTATGTTGGATGATCAAGGTCCACTTTATGAGTGAGAAGATGTGATACTCAGATCTTTGTTTCTGTGAGAGGTCACTCAGTATTATAGACTCTAGTTCCAACCAGGTTGCTGCGCAATTCATGATTTTGTTCTTTTTTATGGCTGTGTAGTATTCCATCATGTATATGTACCACATTTCTTTAATCCAGTCCTCTTTTGATGGACAGCATGGTTGCTTCCAGGTTCTTGCTATTGTGGACAATGCTGCGATAAACATTCATGTGCAGGTATCTTTTTTACAGAGTGATTTGAGATCATCAGTGTATATTCCCAGTAGTGGAATTGTGGGGTCATATGGAAGGTTGATATTTAGCACTTTTAGGGATTGTTTACACTCCCACCAACAGTGTAGAAGTGTTCCCTTTTCACCACACCCTCTCCAGCAACTGTTATTTTTTGAGTTGTTGATAATTGCCATTCTGACTGGATTTAGGTGGTATCTCAGTATGGTTTTGATTTGCATCTCCTGATGATTAGTGAGGTTGAACGCTTCTTCATGTGTCTGTTGGTTGCTCGGATGTCTTCCTTTGAGAAGTGTCTGTTCATATCTTTTGCCCATTTTATAATAGGGTTGTTTGTTTTTTTCCTTTCAGCACATTTGAGTTCCTTGTAGATCCAAGATGTTAAACCTTTGTCAGACCTGGAGTTGGCAAATACTTTTTCCCAGTCTGTAGGCTGTCTCCCTGCTCTCTTGATGGTTTCTTTGCTTTGGAGAAGCTTGTCAGTTTAATGAGGTCACACTTGTCTATCTTCTCTCTTATGGCCTGTGGGTTTCGGGTTTTGATCAGGAATTGAATGCCAGTTCCAATTTCCATGAGGGTATGTCCTTCATTTTCTAAGGTTCATATGTTGTGAGGTTTTACATTTAGGACTCTGATCCATTTAGAGTTAATTTTTGTGTATGGGGATAGATAAGGGTCCTGTTTCAATCTTCTGCAGTTGGTCAGTCAGTTTTCCCAGCACCATTTACTGCATAAGTTCTCCTCTCCCCAGTGGTAGGTGGTGGAGGCTTTGTTGAAGATGAGTTGGTTGAGAAATTGAGGTTTTGCTTCTGGAATCTCAATTCTATTCCATTGGTCTATATGCCTGTTCCTATACCAATACCAAACTGTTTTGATTATCGTAGCTTTATAGTAAAGTTGCTGGTAATGTGATACCACCTGCTTTGTTTTTTTTGCTGAGGATTGTTCTGGCTATTCTTGGTCGTTTGTGTTTCCATATGAATTCCTGTGTTGTTTTTTCTAGGTCTGAGAAGAATGTTCCTGGTAATTTGATAGGTATTGCATTAAATCTGTAGATTGCTTTAGGTAGGATGGACATCTTCACAATGTTGTTTCTTCCAATCCATGAGCATGGGATATTTTTCCACTTGTTTGTGTCATCTTTGATTTCTTTGAGCAGTGTTTTGTAGTTTTCATTGTAAATGTCTTTCATGTTTCTGGTTAGGAAGATGCCAAGGTATTTTCTTGTTTTTGCTGTTACTGTGAATGGAATTGTTTTTATTTGAGTTTCTGTTTGTTTATTTTTGGTGTAAAGAAATGCGATTGTCTTTTGCACATTGACTTTATATTCTGAGACTTTGCCAAGGGCCTTTATCAGTGTAAGGAGGTTTTTGACAGATTCTCTTGGGTTTTCAAGGTACACAATCGTGTCATCTACAAAGAGAGATAACTTGACTTCCTCTTTTCCTATTTGGATACCCCTGATTGCATTCTCTTATCTGATTGCTTTAGCCAGGACTTCCAATACTATAGTGAACAGGAGGGGTGAGAGTGGGCATCCTTGTCTTGTTCCAGTTTTCAGGGGAAATGGTTCCAATTTTTGTCCGTTTAGGAATATGCTGGCTGTGGGTTTCTTGTAGATGGTTTTCACTATTTTGAGGTATGATCCCTGTATGCCTAGATGTTCGAAGGTTTTTATCAAGAAGGGGTACTGTATTTAATCAAAAGCTTTTTCTGCATCTAATGATATAATTATGTGGTTTTTGTTTTGACATCTGTTGACGTATTTAATTACATTTATGGCTTTAAGAATGTTGAACCTGCCTTGCATCATGATGGATGATTTTTGAGATGTGTTTTGAATCCAGTTTGCTAGGATCTTGTTGCAAATTTTAGCATCTATGTTTATCAAAGATACTGGCCTGTAGTTCTCTTTCTTTGTTGGGTCTTTACCTGGCTTGGATATCAATGTGATGTTAACTTTGTAAAATGATTTGGGGAGAGTTCCATCTTTCTCAATTGCCTGGAATACCTTCAGTAGAATTGGTATCAGCTCTTCTTGAAATGTCTTGTATAATTCTGCTGGAAAGCCATCTGGTCCAGTGATTTTTTTTGTAGGTAGTTTTCTTATTACATAGTTAATTTCCTTGATTGTTATTGGTCTATTTAGAGTCTCAATTTCTTCTTGTTTCAACCTAGGCAGGTTGTGTGATGACAGAAAGTCCTCCATTTCCTTAAGGGTTTCAAGTTTGTTTCCATGCAAGTGTACATAGTAGACTTTAATGATCTTTTGTATTTCTTCAGAGTCAGATGTGACTTTATCTTTTGTGTTTCTGATTGTACTTATTTGAGTTTTTTTCCTCTTTTTCTTTGTCAGTCTTGCTAGGGGACCATCAATCTTGTTTATCCTTTCGAAGAACCAGTTTTTTGTTTCATTGATTTTTTTGTATTATCTTTTTGTATTCTATGTCCTAGAATTGGGCTTTTATTTTGGTGATCTGGATTCTTCTGCTGAAATTAAAGTTTTTGTGGTCTAGCTTTTTCAGCTTCCTTAGGTGGCTTGTTAGGCTGTTAATTTGTGATCCCTTCATTTTCTTAATGTGCATTTGTAGAGATATGAATTCCCCTCTTACTACAGCTTTCATGGCATCCCAGAGATTTTGGCAAAATGTTTCTTCATTTTCATTTGTTTCCAGGTATCTTTTGATCTCTGTTTTGATTTCATTATTGACCCAAGAGTTGTTTAGCATCATGCTGTTTAGTGTCCATGTCTTTGTGGGTTTTGGGGGACCTTGTTGGTGTTAATGTTGATTTTTATTCCACTGTGGTCCAAGAAGGTGCATGGTAAAATTTCAGTCATTTTAAATTTGCTTATGCTTGATTTATGGCCAAGTATGGGGTCTATCTTAGAGTATATTCTATGCAATGATGAGTAGAATGTGTATTCTGTGGTCTTTGGATGGAGTGTTCTGTAGTTATTAATTAAGTCCATTTGGTCAGGGGTCACAATGAGGTTCTGGACCTCATTGCTGACTTTTTTTCCTGATGATGTGTCTAGGGTTGTGAATGGGGTATTAAAGTCCCCAGTTATGATGGTGCTAGAGTCAATATCTTTCTTTAGTTTTCCTAGAAGCTGCTTTATGAAAGTTGGCGCTCCTATGTTGGGTGCATATATATTTAGGACAGACATTTCTTTTTGATGGAGTGAACCTTTTATCATTATGTAGTGGCCCTCTCTATCTTTTTAAATTTTTGATAGCTTAAATGATTTTTGGTCTGATATTAGGATTGCGACTCTTCCTTTCTTTTGTGTTCCATTTGCCTGAAAATTTGTTTCCCATCCTCTTACTCTGAGTCTGTGCATGTCCTTTCTAGTGAGATGGGTCTCCTGAAGGCAGTATATTATTGCCTGGTGATATTTTATCCATTTTGCCATTCTATGTCTTTTCAGTGGTGCATTTAGTCCATTCACATTCAGGCTAATTATTGAAATGTGAGAGTTCATCCCTGTCATAGAGTTCTTGTAGAGTTGTTATTCTTCCACCTCATTTTTTGCCATTCTTTTGGTTTTGGGGTTGGTTCATGTGTATTTTATTCTTTTTCCTGTATCCTTTGTGAAGAACATTGTTCTTTTTCCTTTTCTTCTGTTTTTAATGCTTTCTTGAGTGTTTCATGTAGAGGTGGTCTGGTGGCAGCGTAAGTCTTAGGGAATGGATATCTGGGAAAGATTTTAATTCTCCCTCACTGATGAAGCTTAACTTGGCTGGGTAGGTTATTCTTGGTTGAAATTGTTTATCTTTTAGAACTTTGAAGATAGGACTCCAAGCTCTCCTAGCCTACAGGGTTTCTGTAGATACATATGCTGCTATTCTAATTGGTCTTCCATGGTAGGTGATCTGGTCTTTTTCTCTTGCTGCCTTTAGGATTTTTTCTTTTATACCTACTTTGTTTAGGTGAATTTTTATGTGTCTGGGAGTTGGTCTTCTCATTTGTTGTCTTGCAGGGGTTCTCTGAATCTCTTGTGTTTGAATTGTTGCATCACTGATTAGATAAGGGAAGTTTTCTTGAATGATCTTATGGAAAGTTTGTTCCAGTGTGGTCTCTGTCTCTCTTTCTGCCTCAGGAAGGCCAATTACTCTTAGGTTTGGTCTCTTGAAGTAATCGCTCATCTCTTGAAGGTTTTGTTCTGTGTTTTTAAGCCTGTTTTCTGTGTTTTTAACAGTTTGGGTTAGTTATATATTTTGGTCCTCAAGCTCTGAGATTCTTCTGCTTGGGTAATTCTGCTTTCCATGCTTATCAGTTTGTTATTTATTTCATTTACAGTATTCTTTATCACTGTTATCTCAGTTATCAGCTCCTTCCTAGTTACTTCTTTTCTCTACCCAATTTTTTAAATCTCTTCATTAATGTCTTGATATCTAGATTTGTAGTTTGAGACAAGTCATTCTGGGGGTTCTTCATTGTTTGCATTCTGAAGTCAGTTTTCTCAGTGTCTGCCCTGCCAGGGGCCTGGGAGAAACTCTTATTCTTCTTTTGGTTTTTCTTCATTTGTGTAGATTTTTCTCTCTCTCCCCCTTTCCCTCCCCTTCTTTAATTCTGTTTTTCAGGGAAGGTGGGATTGCTTTTGCTTCACTTATGCAATCTCCTGTTCTTCCTTATGAGGGTCCTTTATCTTTATTCACTTTTGAGGTTGGAGTGTGGGCTGCAGGCGTACTTTTTGTCATTTTGAGGTTTAATTGAGGGGGCAGCTGTGATTCAGAATGTATATACTGATTCCAGCACCCACCAAGTGTATGGGCACACTGGAACGTATTTCCCACTGCCTTACAATCTGTCTGTGCAGCAGGATGTAGGTTTGGTCCCTGGAACAAAAGGAGGTACAAAAGAGGAAAGTAATGGAGGAAAGAGAAGTCAATAGGAAGTTAGAAAGAGAGAAGAGTGAGAGGGAAAACAGACATACATACCAACTAACAGGTGAAAAAGAGACACAAGGCCAGAGAGAAGTGAAAAAAATACACAAGCAAAATTCCCTAAAGAATACTGGTAGCTACACAAAGACAGACCAATAAAATCGAGTCTTTTGATGCATTTTCCCTAACACAAACAGATAGTTTAAGCCAAAAAGCAAACAAAAGTAAGCAAAACAAACAGTCAAAATGATAAAATCAAAAGTCAAAATAAGAAATCAGACTACCTCTGGAAACTTTTCTGAGTGTCTAAAGTCTCTTCAGCTCTGATCTCCAGCCTCTCTCCTTTGCTTTCATTCTGGGCAGCTAGATTTACTCGCAGCTTGGGTTTCTTCTCTTAGCCTGCTGCCTGGGAGTTCTGTAATGCTTAGTTGCCTTTGTCTGATTCAGTGTAGGGGGGGATTTGTCTCCCACTTAGCGTGTTACCTTAGGAACCAAGGTGGAGGCTGCTTGTAGGTGGGCGGGGCAATGCAAATCTCTGCCTGGAGAATGGCCATGGTGACAGCTCCTTTTTCATGGATCCTTTTTCTCCACTCGTCTGGGTCCCTGGACGATCCACTATGATGGGCTGTGGTGGCATGCGAGGCACCAGGGATCAGCTGCACAGCTGGGTGCTAGATCCAGGGTGTCACCAGCAGGCTGAGGTGGAGGAGGGAGTTGGGAGTTCCCTCCTCTGGAGCTGAAAGCCCCCAATCAGCACCTCCTTAAGATATGCTGTTCCCTTACACAAGCGTGGGGTCACGCACTGGGTGCCTCAGCCAGGGTGGGCCCAGAGCTCCAGAGCGCCAAAGCTCCAAAAGGCAGGTGGTGAGAATGAGAGTGGCCCTTGGCCCCTCACAGGGTACTTCAGCCAGAAATAGAACTGGTATCTCTGAGGGGTAGGCATCCAGAGCCTCCCTGGGTAACTGGCGGCTTGGTGCTGGGTGCTGGGCGAGATGATGTAGCCAGGAAGGGAGACAAGACCCGAGACTCCCGTGCAGGCAGGGGTCATGGATAGTGGAGCAGCAGCAGCCGGGGACTGCAATGTCCGGCCCTGCGAGGGACCGAGGGTCCCCGGGCCTTGGACTGGTCTGGCTGGGGGTAGACAGGGGTGTAGGGGAAGAAAAGTAAGAGGTTTTCTGGGATCTCATGTTTGGAGAATCTCACAATTCCACTTATGCTGTTGCCATCTTACCAGAACTCTGAGAAACTTTTAAAGAATGATAGGACTATCCTATATATTCTGATCGTGGTTCTAGTTGCTCAAATTTTGAAATTGTTAACATTCAAAGAATTTTAACTGTAAACAGTCAATTGCACTGTATGTTAATTAAAAAAAACAGCAATAGCAGAATTTTTTTCAACCTTGAGGCATTGATTCCATTATGTTAGTATATATGCAGCAGTTTTCCCTATTAAATTCTTGCTTTTGAAGATAAAAATTTTCCCATTTTTTAAACAAATCTTTTATTTTAGAATCGTTTTATATATATTCAGAAAAAATGTGAAGATAGTTTCCATATGTACTACAAACAGTTTTTCCTACTAACATTTGAAATTAGTGTGGTGCATTTATTATAATTAATGAACCAATATTGATACATTTTTAACTGAAGTTCATATTTTTTTATTATTATTATTTTTAAGCCTAATGTCCTTTTACTTTCTTTTTTCTTTTCTTTTTTTTTTTTTTGGAGTCAGATTCTCACTCTGTCACCCAGCCTGGAGTGCAGTGGCACACTCACAGCCACTGCAGCCTCAACATGCTGGGCTCAGGCGATCCTCCACCTCAGTCTTCCAAGTAGCTAGAACTACAGGCATGCACCAACACACCCAGCTAATTTTTTGATTTATTGTAGAGACCAGGTATCTGGTCATGTTGCCCAGGTTGGTCTCGAGCCCATGGGCTCTGGCAATCCTCTTGTCTGACTCCCAAAGTTCTGGGATTACAGACATGAGCCACTACACCAGACTTCTAATGTCCTTTCTCTATTCCAGGCTTCCATCTAAGACATCACATTATATTCAGTAGTCATATCTCCTAGGATCCTCTTGTTGTGATACTCTTTTGGTTTTTCTTGTTTTTGATGCCTTTGAGAATTTTGAGGCATCCTGATCAGTTATTTTGCAGCATGTCACAACTGGAATTTTTCCAATGTTTTTCTTGTGATTAGGCTGGAGTTATATGTTTTTAGGAGGTAGACCATAGGTGTAAAGTACAATTTTCATCACATCACACCAAGGATACATACTATCAACATGACTTATCACTGTTTATGTTAACCTTAAACAACTGGCCTAGAGTTTATCAGATTTTGCCCCTGTAAAATTACACTTTTTGTCATCCTCTCCATATTTTACTCTTTGGAAATAAGTTGTAGTCACATTTAAAACTTGGGAAATTATGTGCTACCTTACAGAACAGCATATCTAGATAAATCTTTTGGAATATTTCTGCCCAAGAGCTATGTCTATTCTCCCACATTTAATTCTTTACTAATACCATTTAATTCATTTACTTATATTAGCATGAACTCATGGGTATTTATTTACTAATTTAAGTTATCAAATAACACTTTATTTTATGCACAACTAGTTTTTCCTTTGATTATTAGATAAATCTTTCAAATAACCATTGTGTCCCCTTGAAATCTCACCATAGTTGTATTCTTTGTTAATTTCCTGCCCCAGTCATAGATTTAGCAATTTCTCCAAGGATGTCTGTTTTCTTTTATTGATCAATATTATTAGAAACCAAGATTTGTGTATTAGGTGTGCTTACTGATATTAGAGTTCCTTTTCTTCTAGACCCTCTCAGCTGACAGAATAAGGAAATATATGTTTGTGTACTAGTGTGCATTGTTGGGCCAAGGGCTGCTTGACCCTCTGAAGGTTTGCTTAAAAATTGCTCACAAAAAGCAGACTCATTGGAGAAAAAAAATATACACCTTTTTTTTTTTTGAGTTGGGGCCTCACTCTATCACCTAGACTGGAGTGCAGTGGCCGCTCCTGGCCATCGCAGCCTCGACCTGCTGGGCTCCAGTGATCCTCCCGCCTCAGCCTTCCAAGTAGGTGGAATTACAGGCACGCGCTACCATGCCCAGCTAATTTTTTTTTATTTATTGTAGACATGAGGTCTCACCAAGTGCCCAGCATCTATTTAACTCGTGAGGATAGAAGCCTTCAAAATGAAGACCTAAAGATACAGGGAAAATCATTCATTTTTATGTTTACATTCAACAAAATATTAACAACCATATAGAAATATGATTGAACAAAAAAGATTTAGTGTAGTGCTTCTAGACTGAGTGGGAAAGCTCAGCAAATTCTGTCTGTCTGGCTTCTTGGCCTCTCTGAGCAGATATTCCTGGGTGTGGCAGGAATGCCTGGAAGGAGGGTCTTATAATCTACTGTCAAACAAGGGAGGTCAGATAATTTCTTTATGGCAAGTTTTTACACAGAAAAGCAGAGGTAAATTTAGAGTAATATTTTTCAGTTTTATGACTAGATTTTGGGAAAGGGAATTCTGGTTTCTATGGCTAACTTTGGGAAGAATGAGACTGAGAGATGGGAGGAAACAAAAATATCAGGAAAAAACTTTTGCTTCTGAGGCTGTTTTTGTGGTCTTTATTTTTGGAGTATTGTTTTCTATATTCCAAAAGCGTATAGACATTTCTAAACATATTTTAATATGTAACTCTCTATATCTATATTAGGCTACCTATGAGTGCATGCAGAGGCATCCAATTCTAATCTATTATCACTTGAATCAACCTAGCTTCCTTCTTTTGCTTATCTATAACTTCCCATTCTAATAGTGAAAATCCTGGCTCCATTATCTTCCATTCTTGTTCATGTTTGTTCAGTGCTAGTGTTTTGTTTTGTTCAATGCTAATATGTTTTTTCTGTATAACAATATCAGCTATGTTAACACATATCCCTGTGGGAAACCACTTTAAACTGAAGTAGTTATATAGTCATTTTTGCCCTATTTTTGTAGTGCTATCATTTCCCAAGTGACTTAGGCCAATGAATTTTTTTCCTTTCTCCTCTTCAGTGAAGTCCATTAATCTTACTGTTATTAATGTGATCATTAATATCACATTTCCTTTCATGGAATGCCTTAACTTCCTAATTTTTTTATTTGGCATACATTAAGTTTCACCCTTTGCTCTGGAAAGTTCTATGCTTGTTGACAAATGCATAGCGTCATGTGTCCACCATTAAAGTATTACTCAGAATTGTGTCACCACACTAGAAAACTCTGGGCTCCAACTATCCAGCTCTCCCCCTCCTTTTGAATATGTGGCAATCAAATATCTATTTAATGTCTGTGTAGCTTTGCCTTTTCCAGAATGTGATGGAATTGACATAGAGTTTGTAGCCTTCTTATACTGACTTTGTTCACTTAGCAACATACAATTAAGATTTATTTTTGTCATTTCATGGCTTGAGAGTTCATTTCTTTTTATCACTGAATAACACTTATTGTATGGATGTATTATAGTTTCTTTAAACATTTACCTATTGAATATATCTTATGGGTCCCCCCCCCCCAATTTGGGGAGATCATGAATCAAGCTACTATAAACATTCACATGTAGTTTTTAAAAAAAATTATTTTAATCTATTTTAATTTTTTTTTTTTTTGAGTTGGAGTCTCACTCTGTCACCCAGACTGGAGTGTAGTGGCTGCTCCTGGCCACCGCAGCCTCCACCTGCTGGGCTCCGGCGATCCTTCCACTTCAGCCTTGCAAGTATCCAGAATTACAGGCACGCGCCACCATGGCTGGCTGATTTTTGATTTATTGTAGAGATGAGGTCTCGCCAAGTTGCCCAGGTGGGTCTCAAACCCGCGGGCTCAGGCAATCCACTCACCTCAGCTTCCCAAAGGTGCGGGATTACAGGCTGAGCCACCGAGCCTGGCTTATTTTAATTTTTTATTTTAAAGAGTGGGGCACAATTCAGGGTTAAGTATACAAATGATCATTATGCAGGTACCCTTGTTGATGAGATGTGCCTCTCTCTCCTGGCAATTTCTTACTACTGCCAATTCTTTTCTTATAGTATAATGATAATTGTTCAAGTTCCGCTTATGAGTGAGAACATGTGATACTCAGCAGTTTTCTGTGTGACAATACATTTTAAAATCGATCATTTGGCTAAATACCTAGGAGTACGATGTCTTGACTGTATGTTAAGACTAGGGTTAGCTTTGTAGGAAACTGCCAAATTGTCTTGAAGCTATATTAGTGTCACCAAGAATAGGCAAGTCCTTATTGCACCACATCCTCGCCAGCAATTGGCATTTATGTTAGGATTTTAGTCATTTTAATAGATGCTTAGTGGTAGTTGGTTGTTGTTTTAATTTTCATTTCCATAATGATAAAGAATGCTGAGTGTCTTTTCATATGCTTATTTGCCATCAGCTATTTTCTTTGGTGATTTGTCAGTCAGACCTTTGACCCAATTTTTAAATAGGTTGTTGGTTCTCTTATTGTTGAATTTTAGAAATTTTTTGTATATTTTTGATATAAGAGCTTTATTAGATATGCAATTTGTAAATATTTTCTCCCATTCTGTATCTTTCCTTTCTATTCTATTCATAATGCTTTTGAATTTCGGTAAGATTCAATTGATTTTTTCATAGGTTTTTTCTTTTGATGTTCAATCTAAAAACTCATCCCAAATCCAAGAACATATCTATTTTTCTCCTGTTTTCTTCTATAAGTTCTACAATTTTGTATTTTACATCGTCAGTGCACAGAACATGCTATCTCAAAATACAGCACTCTGTATTCAAAGTCACTCTGAGTTTGCCCTGCTTTTCTGTGTGAGAACTGACTATTCCCTGACATATCTAGTCTCAAAGTAGGTCCTAAGACCCTCATCTGAAAGATAGTTCTGGCTTATTTCCAGAGGAAAGGGGTACTACATGAAAAGGCAAAGGAGAATCTGGACAAACACATCTTACTAAGTTCCCCTCATCAGATTATACTGTTTGTCTAATTATACTTCTCTATATAACGTCCATTCTTCTTCAAATCTAAGCATAAACATGGACAGTTATCCCTTGGTCTTTGGTTTCATTTTTGAAGGTTTCTGTGCCAAGTAAAACTTGGCAAGTAAAACTGGGCAAGTAAAACTTTGATTAAATATTTGTTGTGTGCATGCTTTTCTCTTGTTAACCTGTCTTTTGTTATAAGGGTGTCAGCCATGACCCTTATGAAAGGGTAAGGGAAGACATTGCTTTTTTCTGCTACAATATTTTAAGTTAAAATCTGTGAAAGGTGGTCAGGTATGGTGGCTCATGCTTGCAATCCCAGCACTTTGGGAGGCCAAGGCAGGAGAATTCCTTGAGTCCAGGAGTTTGCCAGTCTAGGAAACATAGTGAGACCTCATCTCTACAAAAAAAATCAGAAAATTATCTGGGCATGGTGGTACATACCTTTAGTCCCATCTACTTGGGAGGCTCAGGTGGAATAATCACCTGAACCCTGGAGGTGATGTTGCAGTGAGCCACGATCTGTGCCACTGCACTCCAGCTTGGGTAATAGAGTGAGGCCCCGAATAAAAAAAAATATATATATATGAAAGCCGAAAAGCCTGTGTCTGGGTTTTTTCTTTTCTAGCATATGGATATCCTCTTGATATCTTCTTTCTGTAATACCATGCTGAAAAAACTATTCTTTCCCCCATTGAATTGCATTGGCTTCTTCTTCAAAGATCACTTGACTATATATGTAGGGGTCTGTATAGGATCTCTCTATTGTTTTTCTTTGTAAAGATTTATTTTATTTTATTTTTTAGAGACAAAGTCTTATGATATTGCCTGCGGTGATCTTGAACCCCTGGCTGAAGCAATTCTCTTGCCTCGGCCTCCCAAATTGCTAGGATTATAGGCCTGAGCCACCACACCCGACCCATGTTTTTTTCTTTGATCAATTATTTTCCCAGTACCATAGTATCATGATCACTATGGTTTTCTAGTAAGTCTTAAATACAGGTAATGTCTGTCTCCAACTTTCTTTCTCTTCTTTGGTGTTGTGTTGGTTGTGTGTTGGTCTGTTTCTTTTCCATGTAAGTTTTTTTTAACTAGTGAGCCTTTCTCTAATGAACAAAGGCTAGGGGAGAGCGCAAACACAGTCCCCCACTACCACATATTATGCAGTCGAGTTTCCCACATTTGGGGAAATCGCAGGGGTCAGCACATTTGGGGTGCAATGGATAAGCCTTACCTTGGGAAAGCCACCTTCGTGATCATGGTATCTCCCTTGCCAGGTAAGTATACATATAAGTTTTAAAATATGTTTGAAATAGCTACAGAACTGGTTGCTGGAATTTTGTTTTGGATTGACTTAAACCTATAGATCTACTTTGAAACACATTATAACAATATTGTCTTCCTATTCACAAATACAGAATATCTTCATTTATTTAGAAAACTTTGACTTCTTTATTATCTTTTTTTTACATTTAGGTCCTGTTTGTCAGCTTTACTTACATGATAAAGAAAGGCTTGAGGGTACTCTGATCAGGTAATTTCCCTTCCTCCATGCAGAATAAGTCTTTGATAAAGTATTTTCCATTGCTCAGTAATGCTTTGCTATAGAGGATGCTCTGGATATATTTTTAAATGGTTTTGCTAGAAACAGGGGTTTTTGTTTGTTTGTTTGTGTTCTTCTTTTGGCTCTTCATGGTAAGAACCTGCTGGGTTTCTAGGATGAAAAATTCTTCACAATTATGGAAGACCCTCCTAACACAGAGATTCCAAGATTTTGTATTCTCACAGTGGTCCACATTCTTGCCTTTGTTGAAGTTGTAATTTCAGTGTTTATACATAGATTAGACACTTCCCAATGTCCTGAATATCTTTGTTTTGCTGTATTTTCAGCCTTTTAATTTCAACATCAATAATTTCTCTTTTTCCTTTACTTTGTTGATTTGGAAGCATTATTTGTTGATTTTTGACTGAATGTCAGACGTTGCTTATAAAAAACAAAAATTAGAAACTCTAGATAATATTATTTTCTCCCACAGATAATTGACTTCTTCTGACAAACAATTAAAATTGAGACAGATCACCTTGATCTACTTAAGATTGAGATGAGTCTTGAGTTTTAGCCTTTCTGGACTCATAATTCTGTGTCTACCTGGACCCTTTCTCTTTAGTAACCCAACTTTTATTTCACCTATACTATGAGACTGTCAAAATTCTATTTAAATTTTTACCTTTTAGTTGTCCATTTCTGCTTGAATTTTAAACTCATCTGGAACAGCTTGTAAATTGATAAGTGATTTGAGAAAAAAGTAGTACAGAATGTCAAACTTACTTCTCCGTTTCCCTTTGATATTGATTCCTCAAAGTTTGACTTTATTCTTATGAAAACGTTTTCTCCCTAAACTTTTGAATTCCTTAGGATCTCTGATATCTTCATTTTCTTTATGTTCTAGTCCCTGAGACACCCTGTAATTGAAAAATGCCTGTGGCAAAATGTGGTGGAGAATAACATACTCACCTAAATGCCAAAAAAGTAAGATCATTTATTTTATATATTATTGTATGATTGCCTCATCCTGTTATCATAAAAAGCCAACTCATTTGAAATTTCTTAGTAATAAGCATATTTTATCAATTTTCCCCCATAAGCTTCTTTACAAACAGTAGAGGCTTTCACTAAAATATGTTTGATCCTTTACAGAATTTTATATAAATTATTTGCTGTATATTTTAATTTTTTCTTAATATATGCTATCATGAAGTGAGACATTCTTACTAACACCTAAAACATTGCTGCTGCAAAGTAAACTTGTTGCTATACATGTTTGTTTTAATCAGACTAATTTCTATCAACCTATGAAACTGTTGTCACTGTTCCATAGCCATATTTTAAATATATATCATCCACTATATTTTTCTTTTCTAGATGTTTGTACATCAGGTATTTTAAAGTAAAATGTCTTATTTTAATTAAAACTCAGTTAAGATCTAGGGCTTCATGTTTTTAAAAACAGAACTATGTGCTTTTCCAAGAAAATGAAGATAACTATTTTTGATGAAGATAGTTTCATACATTAAAATTATTGATATTCTTTTGGAATATAAATTTTAAAAATTAAAATAGAAATAGGAAGGAATATTTTGATTAAAATTAAAGCAATTGAAAATGCTACTAGCTTGAGACCTGGTGCAGTGGCTCACACCTGTAATCCCAGTATTTTGGGAGTCCCACACAGGCAAATTGCTTGAGCCCAGGAGTTAAAGACCTGCCTTGGCAACATAGAGAAACTTTGTCTCTACAAAAACTTAAAAAATTAACTGGGCATGATGGTGTGCATCTGTAATCCCAGATACTTTGGGATTTTGAGGTGGAAGCCTCACTTAAGCCCAGAGGGCAAGACTACTGTGAGCTGTGATCTTTATGATCATGCCACTGCACTCCAGCATGAGTGATGGTGAACCCAATTCAAAAACAAACCAACAAAAAACAAAAGCAAAACTACCAACCTGAATTTTTAAATGTGTATCAAAATAAAAACTAAAATTTGATAGATTGACAACTAGTTCAGCTAATTGAATTGAATGTATAGATGATAAAATGTAATAAAGATTAAGTAGAGGAGAAAAAAATGGCTTTACTCTCCTAACTCCTTTGGCTCTGCTACAAATTACATTGACATAGATTATCAAGAGAAAAAAAGAAACACATTTTAATTACAGGTACACACATAGGAGTTCCACAAAAACATGACACTCTTAGAAGGGCCAGATGATTGAAGCTTGTAAAATGTCCTGTGCTACAGAAGGGAGTAGGTGTTTGGGGCTTGTGAGCGTGAGAAGAGGAATCAAATGGTAAATTAAAGTTGAATTTCATTTTGTCAAATATCTCTCAGGTGATAAATACTGTCTTACAGCAGCTCTCTTACCGGTACTAATAACTTCAATAATACAAATTTTCCTTATAGATGTAAATTTCCTTTACAAAAACGCATATTTTCAGTACTGTGTCTGTAGTCTCTCAAAATAATCAGCTAGAAATCATCAATATACCAAAGAGGCATATTTTGGAGTGACATATTCTGATCTCCTACTGTCATGTTTTGGAGTAGTGTGTCCTAATGCCAACATTTGTATATGACTCCATATAATTTTGTTTTTTGTTATTTTAAAGCTAGAAATATGTTAAACATACCCAAATTAAAAAAAAATACTGTGTGTAATTTGTAAATTGCTTTGATCTGAAGTTTGCTCTCTAAAATGTATACTTTGTAAAATTGTTCCTTGTTTAATTAAAGGGATTTTAGTTCTAAATCATATTTGTTAAAAAATATTCCATATTGATTCTTTTGTATTTAAATATTTGCATAACTTTTATGGTAATGATGATGGGTACAACATCTTCTGCAGTTATACTTTTGGTGGGCATCGAAAATAACAATATCTTTATAACAACTCTAAAAGGTACATGTTGTCAGCCCCTTTTTTTAGAATACCAAGTTTTTTAATTTGCCAAAACTTATACAGAATGATGTGGCAGAACCAGGATTTCAGGCCAGGTCTTTCTGACTCCCAAATTCTCTGTCACTTTAATGGCAAATGGACATTTTTCATGATGTTAGTGATTATTTGGAAAGCTCAACACGATCCTTTCCCATGTGTTTTAAGGGATACAAGCCAAATGAAAATGAAACAGGTGATTTTTTGTTGTTGTTTGCATAAAGTATCTGATGTTTCTGGAATTCAAATGAAGATGTTTCTTAAAATACCTTTGGAACAATCATGCCACCTGCAGTCGTTAACTTGAAAGCTTCGAATTTATAAATGCAAGAGTAATACATGATTTGAAAATGGGAAGAGGTGCAATGATATATAACTTAATAACTTTCTATTAATTGCATTACATCAATAGTATTTGTCATTTGGAGTATTGAATATATCTGATAAATGTGACATTATATTTTCAAAATATTTTCTGTTAAGTCTCAAGCCTTTTTCTGGTCAATCTATTTCAAGTCAATGATTATTCACAAATCAGTTATAAAAGCAATTATTATGGAGTAAAACAAAATAAAGAGGTAGCTTTTGTTAGAGTAAGCAGAGGGTAATTGTATTTAAGTTGCTTTAAAATTTACACATCTACAATTATCTTGAATTCTGAAGTGTCTCATCTGCTTTCTAATTTTCTACAAGATGTCTTTAATATTTTGAAATTTATATTAAACCACAGGGGTCTGAAAGATTTCAGGAACTCTTGCATATGCATCAGAAATAAACAATCAATTAAATTAATAAAAGAAAATCACAATTTGGATATTAGTTGTTACAAATTTCATTGTTGTTTATTTAATTATAGCTCATAGTTTTCTAATTTTGGCTCAGAAATTACATTGATGCACCCAACAATGAAGTAGCTGTCACATTCAAAGTTTCTCTGTAGCTTCCAGTCATATGTGAACATTCTAAATTTTGGTCGCAATCAACAAGCTGCTTAAAATAACAGCAGTTCAGTAATTTGGGGGATCTACTTTTTTTCCCTACAAAATGAAACACTAAACTCTCAATGAGTCGGATGATTTCTCTTCTATATATATAGGCTTCATTATTTGGAATCTTAATGCTACAAATAGAACTCTAAGGAGTTATTCAAACTAATTTAATTTTAAAACAAAACAATGCTGTTAGTGAAATTATCACTAAAGTCACATTGCTGAGAGAACTGGAACCATAAATAAAGATCTCAGATATTGAATTCAGATATGTTGTTTCATTTACGGCATGTTTCAAACTAATTTTTCTTCTTTCCAAATCGAAATTCTGAAAACTAATTACCACATGATGTGGACTATTATTTATATAATCTAAAAATATATTTAACATATTACTTAAAATTAATCTATTTTAGAAACAATTTTTTCCTACCATTTACGTTCTCACTGGTACAGTCTCCATCAAGACAAAACTTGACTCAAACTTTGTTAAAAAACAAAGGAAAAAAATACAGTCAAGATAAACTAGAATCTCTGGGATGTATATTTATTTTTTATATCTAAACTCTGCAATACTCCCTATGTGGTCAGATATCTCAGTCATCCTGTACCAAATATTTTATATGATACAGGAAGACGAACAAAAATGAAAAAAATATTCTTAGTGAAGCAAGCTGCAGAGACTTTTTTCTATATTCCTTCTGCCATGTGAATTAAAATCTGCACTCATAGCTCTATTTATTTATTAAACTATCTGGTATATAACAGTACAGTACATAGTCCCTGCATTCCAAGTATATCAAATCTGGAATCTACCTGGTGGAGACTTTTTAGAATAATATGGAAGAATGTCTATCTATCTATTTATCTATCTATCTATCTATCTATCTATCTATCTATCTATCTATC
>NW_007249869.1:919221-1001898 GCF_000164805.1 Carlito syrichta | reverse complement strand
TCAACATTGTGAAGATGTCCATCTTACCTAAGGCAATCTACAAATTCAATGCAATACCCATCAAATTACCAGCAACATTCTTCTCAGACCTAGAAAAAACAATGCAGGAATTCATATGGAAACACAAACGTCCAAGAATAGCCAGAACAATCCTCAGCAAAAAAAACAAAGCAGGTGGTATCACACTACCAGACTTCAAACTCTACTATAAGGCTACAATCATCAAAACAGCTTGGTATTGGTATAGGAACAGGCATATAGATCAATGGAATAGAATTGAGATTCCAGAAGCAAAACCTCAATTTCTCAACCAACTCATCTTTGACAAAGCCTCCACCACCTACCACTGGGGAGAGGAGAACCTATTCAGTAAATGGTGCTGGGAAAACTGGCTGACCACATGCAGAAGATTGAAACAGGACCCCTATCTATCCCCATGCACAAAGGTTAATTCCAAATGGATCAGAGACCTAAATGTAAAACCTCAAACCATAAGAACCTTAGAAAATGAAGGAAAAACCCTCATGGAAATCGGAACTGGCATCCAATTCCTGAACAAAACCCAAAACCCACAGCTCATAAGAGAGAAAACAGACAAGTGGGACCTTATTAAACTGACAAGCTTCTGCAAAGCCAAAGAAACCATCAAGAGAGCAGGGAGACAGCCTACAGACTGGGAAAAAGTATTTGCCAACTCCAGGTCCGACAAAGGCTTAACATCCTGGATCTACAAGGAACTCAAACATGCTGAAAAGAAAAAAACAAACAACCCCATTATAAAATGGGCAAAAGATATGAAGTGACACTTCACAAAGGAAGACATCCGAGCAGCCAACAAACACATGAAGAAATGTTCAACCTCACTAATCATCAGGGAGATGCAAATCAAAACCACACTGAGATACCACCTAACCCCAGTCAGAATGGCAATTATCAAGAAGTCAAAAAATAACAGCTGCTGGAGAGGGTGTGGTGAAAAGGAAACACTTCTACACTGTTGGTGGGAGTGTAAACTAGTGCAACCACTGTGGAAAGCAGTGTGGCGATTCCTAAAAGCTCTAAATACCAACCTCCCATATGACCCTGCAATCCCCCTACTGGGAATATATCCTGAAGAACACAAATCACTCTATAAAAAAGATACCTGCACACGCATGTTTATCGCAGTGTTGTTCACAATAGCAAGAACCTGGAAACAGCCATGCTGCCCATCAAAAGAGGACTGGATTAAAAAAATGTGGTACATATACATGATGGAATACTACGCAGCCATAAAAAAGAACAAAATCATGAATTTCGCAGCAACCTGGATGGAACTAGAGTCTATAATACTGAGTGACCTCTCACAGAAACAAAGATCCGAGTATCACATGTTCTCACTCATATAATGGACCATAAACATCCAATGCAATACTATATGAAAATGACTGACTGTACTGGGAAACTATGGTGGGGGGAGGGAGATGGGATTAACAGTAGCAAATATCTGTCTGGGAACGGGGAAACACCCCATATCAACAGGGTGCCTGAATGAAACGCAATTGTATACCTAACCCTTAACTGTACCCCACAACTTCATAATAAAATAATAAAAAAAGAATAAAGACAAAAAATAAAAGCCACTCTCTTTCAGAAGTTTCAGAATTCAGTAGGGTATTTGTCGAGTTTCATGAATTTGCACTTAAAACTTGGAGCAAAAATAATACAAGTAATCTATAACAAATAAAAATGAGTAGCAGTATATAAATTCACTGGCTTTGGTACAGTTTTTTTTTTTTTTTGCCACTTCCTCTAAGGGCTCCATTAAAGTAACGCTTATTTAACTAGTAATATTTTAAAAAGTAAAGTTTTTTCATCTCTCCCTCTCTATACTCCAAAGAAGTTACAAAAGAAGTGCAAGTACTTCAAGTTCCTGATATACAGGAATGTTTTTTGAATGTTCTGTCTATATTCATGTTAAAACATTGAGGTTCTTTATATAGTCAGGGTAAGTAATGCCTATGGCCATTCAGTCATTTTTTTTTTTTAAGATTTCATATAATTACTTATCATTTTTGTAGCCTTGCTTTTAAGACTTTGTTTTTAAAATCATAACCAAGAAGGCAATCCCGAATTATAACTCTAGCATTGTGAAGAAAGTGAAGCTTCCCTTAGAAATCATAGGGCAGGAAGGAAAACAAAGAATTAAAGCTTGAATAACTATCAATCCTGGGGAAGAATGGCAACACAAAAGGCTTCCACAGGGCTTTCAAAAATTTTGAGGAATAAAGGAAATATTGTAATTCATTATGATTTGTAAGTATCTTTGCAGCAGTTGTATAGAAAGCAGTCCGTATATGTCTTTGTCTCTTATAGGATATCTAGGCAGTCTTTAGATTCTTTGCTCCCAGGACCAAATTAAAATAAAAAAAAAAAATACTGAGTGCCTCCAAAAAGCTCTTGTCTATTTGGGCTATATCTATCAATATTTGCTGTATTAGAAATTAAAACTGAGAAAATGTTATAAGAACACAAACATTCTATTAGCCCTGAAAGTGATGTCATCACATGATATAGCTCTGGAAAACCCTATTGTTCACTGATGACAATGTGGGAGTGAACAAGATGGACAGGATTTTTGTATTATTATAAAAATAGTTTTGACCTCTTAGATGTCCTGGAAAGACCTTGAAGATATCACCATGTCTTCAGGGGTCCTCAGATCACACTTTAAGAACTGTTAAATGAAATCTGCCTGCTAGGGTATTCAGTAGAGTGAAAGATTGTATCTCCAGACAAATAATTAACATTAAGTATTTGCTCAGGAGATTATTCTTTATTCTGTGAGTAAAGGGGATAATTTGGGTCAAGGTCTCATCTACAACTGTCTCATAAGAGTGTGTAAGAACAATGCTTATGTTCTAAACTTCTGTAGGAATATAGGCTGTTTTAAAAATTTGACAGTAATGATATAGATCATCCTCTGAGCAGAATAGTCTTGAACATCAGATGAACATAGGATGCTGAGAATGGAGCAGTTTGCCTTTAAGCTGTGCTTGTCCTCAAATAGAATTAGTTTATTTTTTGGCAATAAATTTTATTCTTAGCTCATTTATCTAAAAACGTCATCCATCTGGCACATAGCTGAGAACCCTGAAAGCAAGTATTAAGATCTCTATGAAGACCAAATAGATATCATGAAGTCTGTACATTAAAAGTTCAACGCTGCCTTACATATCGGCCATACACAGACTTTCTCTCCAAGCTGCTCCTACTTTTGACAGAGCTTAAAAACACTTTGTAAACTTGGTTTATGGTTCACAGAATAATTTAAGCAGGCAAAATGACTTTGAACAATGAATGAGAAAAAACAAGGCTTTCTGGCGACAATTCATATAGGGGTACATATCTGTAATAGTTTGTAAGTCATCATAATTTAAAGCACAGTACCCATTCATGCAAATACTTATCCAGCACCCACTCTGTCTCAGGCATTAAGCTTCAATCTATGGAGACTGGGATGAATGTTGTGAGAATGACTGTCATGTACACAAATCGTTATACTGTGACATGATAAATGGGAATGACCTGTAGCTGGTATGTGATGTTTGTTAATGATTTTGATCAGTGCCTCTGGGATACGTTAGAGATGACGTCAAAGAGAGTGATTTTGAACTGTGTGTTAAATGAAAGGGTGCTCAGAGGAAACAGCATTTGCTGGGGCAAGGTGGTCTGCAGGAAGTACTTCAGTGGCAGATAGGCTATGATAGCTGGAAAAGCAAATTTAGACCAGACTATAAAATATTTTGAAAAGTATATTGAAAGAATGGATATAGCATCAACAATACAAAGGAGGACCCTCAAAAAACCCCAGATTTATTTATTAAAAATTGTATATTTATTCTTACATGTTTAAACTTCAGTCATCTTCAAAGTACTCTCTGTTTGATGCACTACACCTATCGAGATGCTTTTTCTACTGCTCAAAACAGTTTCTGAACTCACCAATTTTGATGCTTTTTAGTGCTTCTGCCATTTTTTGTTTCCCCTCTTCCACATTGGCCCCCCAGAAGTTTCCCTTTGAGGACATTTTTTCATCCAGGGAAACAAAAAAGTCCCCTGGGGCAAGATCAGGTGAATAGGGAGGATGAGGCATCGGGGTCATGCCATTTTTGGTCAAAAACTGCTGAGCACTCAGCGGAGGTACGGGCAGGTGCACTTGTAAATCACCCCTCATGAAATGGTCAAACACACTGAAAGAATCTACAAACACACACACACAAAATTCACTGAAGCTGAACGCAGTCTAGCACACAGCACCAGCTAGTACACTGATGATAATGGGTTCTTAGAACCCTTACCTAACAGAGAAAGCCCATCCTACAAGAGGCCCCCATCCACTTTTTTTTTTGGGGGGGGGTACCACTTCGTACTTGGTGGCCAGATAGACATGGAGGTTGAGGAAGACTCACAAAGGATGTTGATATGTTTCTGGTTTGTACAAAAAGTTGATAGGGATAGGCAGGGGAGATGATGAGTCTGGTTGTAGACATGCTGAATTTGAGGTGTTTGTAGGCCACCAGGAAGGCGTGTTTAGAAGTATATAAGATGGAAACTGAAAAGTAACTGGTGTTCAGAGTATTATACTAGAGCTAGCAACTATTTAAAAATTTTAAAGTTGCTCTTGAGTACTGTGAAAAAATAATTTCTATGAAATCTTTCTGTCCCATACAGATGGTAGATAAATGAAGTAATTTCTATAGGTGGCTTTTAACACAGCCCACTTATATGATGTATACAAATTCACTCATCAAACATTAACTTGCTCTTTTCCTTTATAGGCCTAAGAATAAGCTATGTTTGATTAATTCCAGAAGTGACACATTCAGCATGCAAATAAGACAGATATACCTAAAAGCTGAATATAGACAAGTGAATCAAACAGTTCTGTTTAGTGTTTAATTGGTGGTAGTTTTCTTTTTCTCAACCTGAAATACAAGATTAGGTGCATTACTGACTTCAGGACAAAATTCCTTGGAGTACTATCATAATAACAAAATCAGCCCTAGAACTGGGTGGCAATGTTATAATTTGGTCTGAGTTGATAAGAGCTGTTAAAACCTAGGAGGTGCCTGGCTCGGTGGCTCAGCCTGTAATCCCACGCTTTGGGAGGCTGAGGTGAGTGGATTGCTGAGCCTGCAGGTTCGAGACCCGTCTGGGCAACTTGGCGAGACCTCATCTCTACAATAAATCAAAAAAATTAGCCGGGTGTGGTAGCGCGCGCCTGTACTTCCAGCTGAGGCGGAAGGATGGCCGGAGCCCAGCAGGTTGAGGCTGCGGTGGCCGGGAGTGTGCCACTGCACTCCAGTCTGGGTGACAGAGTGAGACTCCAACTCAAAAAAAAGCAAAAACAAAAAACCAAAAACCTAGGAGGCATTTGAAAAGTTGATCCAGCTTTTAGTGGGGAAGAAAACTCTAGAAGCAGCCCTAACCTTGTATTGTAACTACATACCTCAAAGTTTCATAGATCAGTTATTTTGAAGCTATTTGTGCTCTTTAAACACTGTTGTCAGCTTAATAAGTGAAACACATTTCCAGGGATCTTATATATGCTGTTTAACTAATGATTCAATTATAATGATTTTATAATCCTAATTTTTAATTTTATAAATTAGGAGTCAAGCCAATTTTTTGAAATAGTCACTGTTTCCTAGGAAAGACTGGAAAACATTTTGGAAGCTTACCTCCAGTAGTAGAGTACTATGATTGGAGGTGAAGATGTTGACCTGGGCCCATAGTCTTTGTGCACTTCATGTTACATACAGCATTAGTGCAAGAAAAACAAAATACTTCACAATAAGCTTCACTTTCAAATTTATTAATACCTTCTGCTATTAGAGTAAGTTGTTAATTTAATGAACATAATGGATGCATTGAAAATTTGCTGACAAGTTATAAGGGAGCTACCTTGTAACTAAAATAGAAATGAGGATGTATTAGTAGAATATTCTCTCTCAAGAAAAAAAAAAAAGAAATTGCCTAGAGGTTTGTGAGATTCTAAGTGATCAAGGGTTATACAACTGACTTACAGGCTGATTCCTACCATGCAGTTTAACTCCAAAATCCATATACTATAAGGTCTATTTATAACCCTTTTCTTCCTATAAAAGTGGACTGGTTGGAATACCATTCTGACAAAAGCTTTGAGACCAGGTGCCAAGTTATTTGTTCTCTTTGAGATTCATACTCTTTACCTTTAAATCCCAAAAGACAGTACTGCAAACTTTAAAATACATCATAAACTCTCAATATTATCATTAATAATAGTAACTTTATCCTTACTATTCTAATAAACCATATTTTAAAAAATTCCTTCCCTAATGTTTACTGAAATTCAGTGTAAGGATTTTTTTAAAAAAAATTAACTAATTAATGTAAACAGTCAAATTATTAATTATTTATTGTTATTAAGACACAAAGCCCCAGAAAACATGCAAGTCTACTTCTGCAGGCTAAGATATTATACTTTCCCCTTTCTTGAACATATACTCTAGAAGAACCCAGAGTCTTGGAAGAGCTTAACATATTGAAATGTACACAAAACTACAACACTTTGCACATATACACATTAGAAATAACATGGAATTACCACAAGCTGAGAGCAGCGGTAGTTTTTTAAATTCTGTCTTCCCATTCTACTATAGCATTCAACAAGAGAAATGTCTACATTTTAAAATTAAGAAACAGATACATACTCATCATGAACAATAGTGGGGCCATCCCTTGTTAAGGCCTCTTCCTTGATGACATTGATAAGTTCAAAAGTACTGCTTATGGGGGCATCTGGGTTAGGCCATTTGGGACACTGAAAGTGCCGAACTTCGAGGACGTAGTCATCCTGTAACCAATATAAGATGAGTTATATCCCATCCTTTGTTTCACATATCTATAATCTAATGAGTAGAACTTGCTCCTGAGAAAGCATGTGTTACACATAATTCTTAACAACGTCACATTAACTGCAATGCAGCTGCTAAGAAGAAAAATACCAAAGAAACCAGCCTGCCATTAAAAACCCAGTCATGCTAGTGAAACAGCAGAATCTCCTTTTGTTCAGGTAAAAATTTCAAGTGATAATAAATGATTAGAGACTTGTATCCTACTCTCTTTTTATTTATACAATTAAAGAAAGAAAAAAAAAAACGAGGAAAGGGTTTGGGGATATCATTTGAATTACTAATATAAGAACCCCTCCCTTTCCCATCCCACAAGAAGGCAGCTATTATACATCAAAATGTTTACTAAAAAAAAAATCTTAATATTATCATCTCTGCAACACATTGCAAGGCTTACATTTCTGATGGCAAAGAAAATATTGAGCTCTAGAATATTGTTTTTATAATTAGGTCAACAGACCAATTTGTATGCACGCCGAATCAAAGGAACTGTTACATTTCATCTAGCCAGCTGGAAAAAGCAAATATTTGAAGGGGGAAAAAAGGGAAATGTACATATTTAAAATTAAGTCTTACTCAAATGCCTGAGCCTGTCTTGAGGATGGTAAATTGCTTCATTATTACTTAAAGGAATGATCCAGGATCCAAGTATGGCTATTACTGAGGAACTGAAGTTTAGGTTACCTGTGTAGCTTCAAGGATAAAGTCATGAATGATAATTTGTTCTTCGTTAGAGAGGCACAGTCTGTCTTTGCTGATAAGGGTGACGGTAAAGGCCTCACAGTTCATGGATTCTTCTCGACTTGGCCAGTACACAAACTCATCTTCTGCCTTTGGGAACAAAAAACATTTTTTAAACCCTCTGCAGTGTTGTCAAATATTTGTTTTTAAATTTTCTTGCACACTGATTTTGTATGTTTGCCATTTCACATACCTCTCAAGCCATCTTTTAAATTGAGTTCACAGAATTATATCCCTTCCTAATAATATGCTGAGTTCAATGGTTATTGTATTCTACTGTAAAAAATATTTTTATAATAATTATTTCCTAGCATCTCTCACTTGTCACTGTAGCAACCCAGTTGAGATGTTCTGAAATATGTATAATTGACATAGTAAAAAAGGAGGCAAGATCTAGGTCAGTTAATGTTATTATTTAACCATTGATTATGTAATCAAGATATGCTAATTCTTATTTCCTTTGTTATGTTAATGAGATAGTTGAACAGCATTTTGCAAAAGGTTTTCATAAACATCTTAATTTTTATAATATACTTGGAAGATAAGGGATTTAAAAAATAAATTTTGTTGTATATATTTAACATGATGTTGTGGATATATATAGATAGTAAAAAAGTTACTATAGTTAGAAGCAAATTAACATATCCATCATCTCGTATAGTTACTCGTTTTTGCTTTTGTGGCAGGAGCAGCTAAAATCTACTCACTTAGCATGAATCCCAAACAGTGCAATCTTATTATCTATAGTCCTCATGTTGTGCATGGGAGCTCTAGACTTGATCATACTCCGTATCTGCTACTTTGTACCTTTTGAACTATGTCGCCCCATTTCCTCCCCTCCCCACCCCATCTCCACCCCTAACCCTGGTAACCACTGTTTCCTCTCTTTTTTCAAGATTCCATATATATATATGATCATGCAATATTTCTGTGTCTGGCTTATTTCATTTAGCATAATGGCCTCCAAGCTCATCCATATTGCAGCAAATGGCAAGATCCTGTTCTTTTCTAGGATTGAATAACATTCCATTATATATGGAATTATATATATCACAGTTTCTTTATCCATTCATCTACTGATGGAAACCTAAGTTGTTTTCATGTCTTGGCTAATGTTAATAATGCCGCAGTGAACATGGAGTGCAGATATCTTTACGAGGTGGTGATTTCATTTCCTTTGGGTATATGCCCAAGAACAAGGATTGCTGGGTCTTATAGTATTCTATTTTTAATTTCTTTAGAAACCTCCATATTGTTTTCCATAATGGCTACACCAATCTATATTTCCACCATTAGTGTATAAGTTTCCTTTTCTCTGTACCTTCTCTAGCATTTGGTATCCTTTGACTTTTTGTTAACAGCCATCCTAACAGGTGTGAGGGGGTATCTCAGTGGTTTTAATTTGCATTTCTCTGATAATTTACGATGTTGATATACCTGTTGCCATTTTTATATCTTCTTCAGATAAATGTCTGTTCAGGCCTTTTGACCATTTTAAAATTGGGTCATTCATTATTCTACTATTTTGCTGTATGCGTTCTTTATAAATTTTGAATATTAACCCCTAGATTTTTATCATCTGTCTTTATAGATGAGGACATGAAGGTTGGAGGGGGCATTCCATAAGTTGTCTAAAATTGTACTGCTAATAAATGGTAAGGGATAGAACCTTTTTTGGAAAGAAGTTGTGCATAAATAAGTAGGTTGGCTGCAAGTACAAGAAACTTTTTAAAAGCAAAGTAAATCTGTCAATGTTATATTTCAAGAGGGGATAACATAGAAAGTCTTTCAGCCTTGAATCAGGCAAGCTTTAAATGTTCATCCATTTTAAGATTAAAAATAGATATGCAGGCTTGGTACTTGAATTCTATCCCTAAAAACTATGGATGCCTAAGAAAAAGTTAATTGTTGCATAAGTTGGAGACTGTGAGAAATATGATTATGATGATGTACACCCCCTGTTTCCTAATCAGCTCAAATGGCAAACTACAGTTTGCCTGTAATATATAGATTTCTATGGGCACTTTCCTGAAAATGTCTAGCTGCTATGAAGTCTGAAATAATTTTGAATAATGTTCAAAACAAAGAAGGCTTTGTTTAATCTTACATTGTTGCATTAGAAATGAGCCAGCAGTCCAATAAGACTTATCACCCTTTCAAGTTTCAATATAGCTTATTGCCAAGTACATTTTTATTTTTAAAGCTCAGCATAAGGGGAAACAGATTAGCAATTGGGTTTAGTCTATACAAAAGAAGCCTGTAACTGTCTTGGGTTTCAATACGGTTTGTCCAAGAAAACAGATATTAACGATATAAGGTAATGATGGACAGGACAACTAAATGTAACCAATATGCCCAGATAAACACAGGATTTAGGGTTAGACTTGATCCTAAATTGATAAATTAATCCCTCTGAGCCTTAAATACAGGAAATTTAAATTTAATTTCCATATATGAAAATTGGGAATAATAAAACTACTTACCCTCAAAAAATATGATGATAACATGAATAGTAAATTACCTAATTAGACTAAAGGCTACCAAAGGGATTTTTATTATGGTAGAAGAAAGGCAGAAAAGACTTTTGAAAGGATACTGAGCTAGGTATTCAATTAATTGTTCATATTGAAAGACTAAGAAAAATAAATGCTACTTCTTAATTCAGCAGGCCCTCTTGTCTCATAGCTAATTTGCTTACAAATATATTCATAGGTCAAAGATGTCTGGGCATCTCTGCCAGTGCTTTCTGAGTTAAGAACCAGTAACTTTTGGGCTACTCATGGAATTATAGCCTTGTAAAGTTATAGTAGTGATAACGCAACAAACATAAAGAATCCAGAGATACCATCTTTAGTAAAAAACTATACAATGATGACACTTTCCATCTCAGGGCTGAGAGCAGGTGTAAATCCTCCCAAGGCCTCAGAGACACTGAGATGACATGTTCCAGGGCAGCTCCTGTATCCTCTCTCTCTGCAGAACTTGTATCCACTATTTGGTCCAGTCTCCCCCCAGCCCTCTCATACAATGAACTGCTGGGTAGATGCTTTATGGTGATAGCCCTCTGTTAAGTGACAATAACAAAATACTGACTCATCCAACAAATGAACGTTTTAACAACCTTAAATGCCTCCAATTTCCACATGCCAAACAGAATAGACCCATGTTGCCAGCTAATTTGAAAATTTACACTCCAGCTTTTAGTTTAAGATTCTCAACTTTTGTTGCCATTCCATCATACAGAAGCAGTCTTGGTATCCTGAAGCTGGAGCAAAATCCGACAAAGTGAAGAAGTTCCTAGTGACTGGGCACACAGTCAAATGCATGTCACCAAGACTAGGGGTTCAATCACATGCTGTTCTTTCTTGATTAAAAAAACTCATTAATCTGACAATCATGGAGGCAGAGCCTCATTGTTTTTTGTTTTCACCTTGTGTGCTCACATGTTCACAGAGTAACTTTTGAAGACCCAGCTAATTTGGAAGCTTAAGATCTAAGCAGAAACATTTAAGTCTGTTTTATAAATTTGCTTACCCTTCTATATAGTTTAGAGAATTAAACAGAGAAGGACTGAGGGGGAGGGGAAAGTGGTAGCTTAGTCAAAGTCTTACAGAGGACCTTTAGGGGGAACAAAATAACCTCTCTTTTTATCCCTTCCCTGCAATGGATATGACTTGCCTATGGAATAGAAAAAAGGAGACATTATTAGTACTTTTGATACTTTTTTTTTCTGTAAAACATTTCTTTTAAAATGATTTAAAACACAGGCTTTGGAGACAGGTGATTCAGGTTGAAATCCTGGCTCCAATTATATGTGTGTGCTCTTGAACAAGTTAGTTCCCTCATTTTTCTCGGCTATTAAATGAAATAGTAGTACCTATGTCATGAAGATGTTGAGAGGATGAAACAAGTTAATCCATGTAAACACAGTTACATGCTTAATACAAATAAGTTCAATTTTTATTTACTTTTCAAAAGTGACATATAGCAGATAAGAGGTAGATATAAAGTCATATATTAATGAAGTTAGTAAAGGACCTTTTCAAAACCTTCTGCCACACTGCCATGTAAAGTACAATTGATGTGTGATGTCAACAGCATCAGAGAATCAGTAACAGAACTGATAGGGACTTTTATATTCTGAGACCACGAAATGAACTTCTACAGACCTTAGAATGAGAAGTCGAAATTCTTTCTCTACCATATACAGATACTAAAGCACTGTGGTAAGGTAACAAAGTAATTTATGCTTGTAGCCTCATGGGCTCATTAATATATAGCAGATGTGCTTTACTTACCAAGCTCTGGTTGTCTGGCAGCATGACAATGATCTGTGCGTTATGATCCCAAATCATTCGCCAGAAATCTTTCGTAGTATGTGGCAGAGGATGCTGAGTTATAATAAATTCATTGCTCCTATAATAGCCCTTCATTTGTGAAGACAAACAAAAATCAGTGCTATGAGTGTTTTATTCGAACTCTGTGGTGGTAAAATATATTCATAAAATAAGACATCATTGTTTTGACTGCACTAAAATAATTGAGAAAGGCATTCAGTACATTTGGCTAATTTTTAGATGTGCTTCCGCTAGCATTGTACAGACAATTTTCTCTCCATGTGCAATTCACTTCTAGTTGCCCTGTTTTCACTTAACAGAAATTTCAACATTTATTCAAGGTCAGATGGGTGAAATTAACAATAAAATTAATTCCTTAAGAAGCATTTTGCTTAATTTAAGCATTTCTGTACCACTACCGATTAGGTATCCTTTGTTAAAAGTTTCATGATAATCTCTATACTTTTGATATTACACATTGAGAAAATATTTCAAAATTGAAATTAGTCAAATAAGTGGTATGTGCTCTTTAACATCAGTTTAATTGACTTTAGTTGACTCTCACCATGATATAAGAAGCATTAATGTAATCTGTTCCTTTCATTCCAGGCAATGGTGCAAGACCCACTCGAGCACGCTCAGCTATCATATGGAAAAAACAAAAACACCACATTTGCCTTATTACACACAGAACCAGCAGCTCTGACTGAGATTTATTTGAAGATAACATATCCCCCTGGCTCCCCTTTCTAAGACTTATCTATAGTTTTAGAGAAGCTAAAGTGTTATCAGCTAAGGCAGCATGTTAAATGAAATTTTGCTACACATACCCAGAAGGACACAGGCATTGTAGGAATAAAACATTACTGTGGGAGTGGTTTTCACAGCAGACCACTAAAAGAATACTCTGTACAGATATGACAGAGAACCAGTTTCAGATAACTTTTGATACTACTTTGTTGTTTCTACAATTATACCAACATACTTAATTTTGCTCTTTACCAACCCTTTCTCCAATCTTTCTGTCCATGACGAACTTAGAAAAGAGTGGCCTTTTTCAGCAGAAATAAACCTCTCCAGTGATCACTATGTCTGTGTCTGCAATACATATATAGTGTCCTCTTCTGAGTTATTTATACAAAATCACCACCAATCAACAGTACCTTGATCTCAAAATAGCCACAATAATTTAATGATATAGTTCCAGTTGTACAGATAATCCAGGCCTCTAGGTCTTAAAGGAATGTTAATGTCACAGTGATAACAGCTTTTTTTTTTTATGTTAGAATATGGTAGAAGTAACCTGATTCTTGTATTTCCAGGGGAACTGAAGCTAGATTTTATGCAAGCTAGATGGAGCTACTTGCTGGCACTGACAACCATTTCTCCTGGTTTCATCAAACTGCCTTAGTTGAATGAGCACAACTGCCTCTTTATATAATATGTAAAATTCAGTTTTTTAAAAATACTAGCAAACTGAACTAAGTCACACCAATTTTAAAATCTTACCTGGCACTACTGAAGAATTTCTGTTCTTTTCTTTGTTACACTCTTTCTGAGCACTAAAGCATTCCACGTATTTTGCGTTACATTGTGTGACCAACTGAAAGAAAACCATTAGTCTTCATTCAAATACATAATTGATGGCATTTGACATTTTGGCAAAAACCTCAATAATCAGATTACGGATGAACAGAAACATTTTTGTGCCCCCAAATAACACCTTTTTTCTTTTTGTTTTTTTTTTAAAGAGATGGCACAATCATAGTCACTATGGTCTGGAACTCCTGGATTCAAGCAGTCCTTCCACCTCAGTCTCATGAGTAGGTGTGACACTATGAGCAGCTAATTTTTATTTTTAAATTTCGGTGGAGAAGAGGTCTCGCTGTTGTCCCAGGATGGTTTCAAACTCCTGGTCTCAAACAGTCCTCCTGCCCTGGCCCCCCAAATCATTGGGATTACAGGCATAAACCACTGTGTCTCACCCCAAAGAACACCTTTATTTTTGAGACAGGATCTTGCTCTGTCTCCCAGACTAGCGAGCTGTAGTGGGATCAGCCTAGAACTCCTGGGTTCAAGTGATCCTGCCACCTCAGCCTCTTGAGTAGCAGCTTACACCACCATGCCTGGCCAGTTCTCTAATTTTTTATAGAAACAGGGCCTTGCTATGCTGTCCAGAATGATGATAGCTTCAAGTGATCCTCCAGCCTTGGCCTCCCAAAAAGCTGTGATTACAGTGTGAACCACCATGCCAGCCTCATTTTCAGTTTTGGTTCATTTTTTTCTTCTACTTGAGCTCTAAAATTGTTAGTGCTTGTTAAAGAACCAACTACCTGGTTTTGTTTCTTAAGTGAATTTTTAAAGTATATATAAATAAATATTGTAGAAATGGAAAAGGCAGAACTTAAGAGATGTTGGTATTTAAAATTTTATAAGAACTAATTTTAAACATTTAAAGTGATACATTGTGTCCTCATTTTTGTGTGTGTGTGTCCTCATTATCAATTATCTCATGGTTTTATAGTAGTTAGAATGTTAAAAGAGCTGGAAATTTAAAATTACTTTTATGACTGAACTCAGTGAAATTAAACTACTTTGCATTTCATATCGCTTGGTTTCAGAGTCTATGGAAAGTTTTACCATGAAAATGAGAACTGCACAGATCCATCTTATTGTTTGTAGCTTGGCACAAAGTGAGAAATTACATACAGAATAATGTGCAAAAAAATAAAATTTAAAAGATTAAGAGACTTATAAATAGGAACGTACTAGGTAACTGGAGCGAAAGGCAACATTTGAAAGTTATAAGTTCTGATTTATTATCAGATGACTGAGCATTTCTGCTCTCCATTACTTTAATAGTTCTTATAGTTTATCTTTTTCACCTCCACTTCAGTCATTTCTATATAAATCTTAACTGCCCTTAAGCTTTTTCATGCCCCTATCAAAGAGAAAAAACAACCATTTAGGAAAAATTAACTTTTCTCTAGTATTATTTAGTAACTTTTTAGGTTTCTAAATTATTTTCTGGAATAATTTTTCAACTAGGCATATTTTTAGGACACTATGTCTACAAATAATCATTCTTAATAAGGTAAGATAGATTAGTTCTTCAGAAAAAAATATGGATAATATTTTTTGACTGGAATTACTGACTTCAAAAAATACTATGTCATTATGGCCAGGGGCTGATGTTCATGTTTAGATAAAGTCATAAATTGCTCAGAAGAAAATACAGTGCTGTATTATCTACTTGAACACTAACATTTCATACATAGGTCAAAACTTTATTTTCCTTTGCATTATATCTAAGGAGTACAACACAGTAATCCATTTTAGTGTATATACATTATTGCAAAGAAGACACGACACCAAAACACAGAACATTTAAAAAAATCTTTTGCTTTAGACCAAATAAATTTATTCAAAGTACCACCTTGAATTGTTTTTCCAGTCGTGTCTTTCCCCCTATTCCTGGTATGAGGATGCTATTAACATAGCTGTGCAACTGATTTGAAGATACTTCAGTCTCCTTTCCAAGAATGGCTTCCAACAAGGCATCATGGATGAAAATGTACTGCTCCTAAAAGGCACAATATATGGTAGTCACAGAAGGGATGTGAAGGGGTAGTCACCCATTCATGAAGTCTGCCTTAGATTAACTTTCGTCCCTAACACGGACTTCCCAGTGAATTCCTTCAAGCATTTGAGGCTAAGTGGTTTGCTCCAATACTTGTTTATGTATCCATCCTACCTTATTATGGATAGAGACTGTGTTAAGTTTAGTTTTATATTCCATACTGTGCCTCTAATAGTAGGTTCAATACAATAAGCAATCAAGAAATGTGCTCCATGGAAAGTCAGACAATATGTTTAATGCTCCACAGTGTCTAACACAGCTCTTGATACAACTGTATCTCTTTCCTAAGTGCTATTGAGAAATTCAAATGTTAAGGTCCACACAGAAAATGAAAACAGAATAGTATCATGGTCAGGATATCTTCTAATACAAACCTGTACATTCCTTCAAGCCCTAAGAAAATGAATCTATCTCTTCAGCATCATTCACCTTTCAGTTAAAGCATGTGCTAGAATCTCATAAGGACACTGGCAGCTACTCCTTACCTCAGTCTGGACGAGGTAGTTGCGCTGTGTCCTGATATGTTTCAGGAATCCCAGGACATTAACTGTGCTTTTGTCTTTTATCTGTTGCAGCATGCTGTCTATTACAATGTAGGTGCCTGTCCTGCCCACACCAGCACTGTAAGAAATGAAGACACTCAACTAGTACTTTCTGCTTCATCACATCTGAATCATGGATTAGAAAAATCACAATGTAACCACCTAATGAACATAGAAATACCCCTGTTGTTTAGCTAACTTAGTAGAGTTGGTGTAGGTCATTCATATAGATTGCACTCAAAAACTTCCCTAGCACATTTCCCACTTTGTACCACATGAGTTGCAAAAAAATGACTTGCTTTCTCAGCCTCCCTTGCATCTCAAGCAAAGGCATATAATTCAGTGATGCAAGGGACAGAGAGATGTCTCTTGTGGAAGTAGCCACCATACCAGAATCAGATCTGGTGAGGTAATCTGCAGGGAGTTTTTCCTTGTCTAGACATATGCTTGGCTCTCCAGCTCTGCTAGGGATTCTGTGAGTATCCATTATCCCTTTAATAAACCCCTTTTCTGCACAACTCCCTCAGTCTGCTTCTATTACCTACAGTTTAAAACCTGATTAATGTATTCAGTATGAGAAAATTCCTATTTAAAGGGTGTTTGCCTTTTATGATTTAGGTGTACAATGAGAATGCAGAATCTGGCCTCTCTTATTCATGTTCCTTTTTTTCTTTTGAATTGGAGTCTCACTCTGTTGCCCAGACTGGAGTGCAGTGGCCGCTCCCGGCCACCGCAGCCTCGACCTGCTGGGCTCCGGCAATCCTTCCACCTCAGCCTTCCAAGTAGCCGTAATTACAGGCATGTGCTACCACACCCAGCTGATTTTTTGATTTATTGTAGAGATGAGGTCTCGCTGCCCAGGCGGGTCTTGAACCCACGGGCTCAGGCAATCCACTCACCTCAGCCTCCCAAAGGCGTGGGATTACAGGCTGAGCCACCCAGCCCGGCTTATTCATGTTTCTGAATTGTTATTAAAGAAAAATACCCAGGGATCTCAATTCTGTAATACTGATTAACAAGCTTCTTTTGGCAGAATTCCCCAGCTGGTTCCCCATGTAGCATAACCCTGTTGGTACTTAAGCTGTCTGATAGACTTTTAGCACTATTTTAATGATTTCTTAAGTGTATTAGCAAACAGGTAGAATTCTCATGGGATTTTAAGCAGAAGATGGTCTCGAACTTCTGCAAAGTACTTGCCATGTGAAAGCATATTATAAGAACAGCCCAAGGCTGGGTGCAGTGTCTCACCCTTGTAATCTCAGCAATTTGGGAGGCCAAGGCAAGAGGGTTGCTTGAAGCCAGGAGTTTAAGACCATCCTGGGCCACATAGAGAGAACTTTCCTCTACCAAAAAATAAAACAATCAGCTGGGTGTGGTGGTGCATGCCTGTAATCCCAGCTACTCAGGAAGCTGTGGTAGAAGGATTATTTTAGCCAAGAGGCCATGGTTTCATGGTTGTGGTGAGCCGTGACTGTGCTACTGCATTCCAGCCTGGATGACAAAGTGAGACTCTGACTCAAAAAAAAAAAGGTAGCCCAAAAGAAATGCTTAGATGATGCCATGCAGCTATGCAACATAAATCACAGACTAAGCCACATCTTTGAATACCAGAGTGTTAAATAACAATAACAAAAAGCCAAGGGTGCAACTGCAAATGAAACACAATAAAAGCATTTTTTAACAAGCAACTATACTATAATTGTTTAAGGTAGTTGAAAGAAAATAGGCTTTACCAGTGCTTTTAAAACACAAGACTTTACCAGTGCTTTTAAAAATGAATTTTACATAGTACATATAAACTAAAAATGTAAAAATAAAGTATTTTCATACATACTATAAATACCATTATTTAGACAAACTCTTCAGAAAAGCCATTTATAAAAACTCAAAATCTCTAGTGTGGAAAGCACTTGACTTGTGTTTAAGATCAGATTTTTATTTATTATCCGAATAAACGGGGATTTTATTTTATTTTATTTTTTAGTTGGAGTCTCACTCCATCACCCAGGCTGCAGTGCAGTGGCACGCTCACAGCCACTGCAGCATTGACCTGCTGGGCTCAGGTGAGCCTTCCACCTTAGCCTTCCAAGTAGCCAGAACCATAGGCGTGAGCTACCATGTCCAGCTAATTTTTTGATTTATTATAGAGATTAGGTCTCACCAACTTGCCCAGGCTGTGCTTGAACACATAGGCTCAGGCAGTCCCCTCACCTTGACCTCCCAAAGTGCTGGAGTTACAGTCTTTAGCCATCGCACTTATCCATTATCCTAATAAATGGGAATTTTATTAATGATAAGATGATTTCATAAAAACTAGATATTCATCTAGTTGGGTAGATTTTTTTTTTTAAATCACAAAGTAGCAAATGATCTCTTAATGTTACAGGAATTGAGCTGCTTTATTCTAAGATTATAACAGGTCTTGTTCATTCCAGTTTTCCATGGAAGACACAGCTTCTAAGGCATACAAAGCAGTAGCAGAGTCACTATGGTCGAAGTTCACTGAGGCTCAAGCCACTGCTCTGCCCACTTCACACGCTGAGTCCCATCCCCTACCTGCAGTGAACCAACACAGGGCCCATTTCTGGTGTCCGGGCTGCTGAGGATCTTCTCACAAAAGTCAGGACGGGAAGGGCATACTCAGGAACTCCCATGTCAGGCCACTGTGTGTAGTGATACTGGATCACTACCCTTTCATTTTGACGACCCTTGGGATTTCCCTTCTGACCCTATAAGAAAAGTGAAAAAAGATGTCTTTAAATTGGGGTGAACATTCTGGGTAAAAATAATGTAAGGATTTCAGGAAACATTACCTCTGACCTCAGTCACTCTAATCACTGTTCCTGTGTTAGGTTATTTACTCTTTGTGACCAACCTTCATGCCATTAAATGAAGACGTTACCTAGCTAGATATGAAGTATTATTTTCTCTTAGAAGAAAATATTTTTTTAAAGATTGTACAAAGAATGAACATTTACTATCAGTTTTTTTGTTTTTTGTTTTTGAACTATCCCGAGCACTTTGTAATTTTTCTACAAGGCCTCCACTTCCTGACTTTTTGCCCGAAGCCCAGAAGGCCTTGCTTTCATCTCTTTGCGGGCCATGAGTCCCATTCCTTCTCCACTGTTAAGGTTGGACTGTCAGGAGCCAGAGTATTAGTTGCTACTGTATATTATCTAGGAAGTGATGGGAATATCCTAAGTATTAAATTATTCTCAGTGTTGAGTCATGTCACTTTCCTTTAAGTGACTGAACTTTTTACATTTTAACTACTTTGGATGAAAAATTTCCCCAAACAGGTCACTTGCTGTGATATATTTTCTTATTACCAATACCTCTAAACATTAAAAACTGTTTAAATGACTCAGGGTCAGAAATCAACCAACACTGATGCTTGTTGAGTATCTAGCCCTGTGCTACAAAGGCCTATGGTGGCTTTGATTTTTTAATTCTTCTATTGGCTTTGATTTTTTAATTCTTCTATTAACTCTCATTTTTCTACTTTTTCCTCTTGTCAGAATACAAAACACCTAAAGTTCCTACTTCTTCCTCTTGCTAAAACAAGAGCAAGTAGCCCTGTTTAAATACCTGAAAGATTCTTATGAGTTGGGCTTCAAAGTTTTATACTGGTTATTGGTTAGCTTGAGAAAGTCAATAGCTCTATTATAGAGAAACCCAGATGCAGTGATACTGATTTTCATATTATTTCTGCCATTTTTGAAAATAATTATATATAAAAAGTACTGTTAACCTTGGATCACAGGTAGGCTTCAGAGCCACTGAAATTGTGAATAAAAATTTGAGTAATTGTGAATTCTTCTGGGCCAAAGAAGTTACAGTTTTAACATTTTCCAAAATGTCCAAAACACCACCAACATCAGAAAAATTAAGATCCCATTGATATAAACAACTACCATATCTGAGTTTCTGTAGAGTAACTAAATTTTTAAATGAGCATCTATCTAGAGTTTCTGATACAGTAGTTCTCCCTTATCCATAGTTCCATTTTCTCTCAATCAGTCCTAAAATATTATAGTATTTTAAGAAAGAGAATGTAAATTCATATAACTTTTTTATAGCATACTGTTATAATTGTTCTACCTTAGTATTAGTTATTTTTATCTCTTGCTGTGCATAATTTATAAATTAAATGTTATCATAGGTATGTATGTATAGTGAAAAAAAAACCAATATAAATAGAGTTTAGTACTATCTGAGGTTTTAAGCATCCACTGGAGGTCTTGAAACATTCCCCCATGGATAAGGGGAGACTGCTGTACTGCTGTGATGATGTATGATTTTCGTTGACAGTGGATTTTGAAAAAGAGAAATGGGGATAACTTGAAAGTATTTTCACAAAGTGTGATTCTCAGAGTATTAGCAATTCTATAGAAAAGAATTTTATTGTCAACTCACATGAGAGGACATTAAGCAAAACAATGTTATATAGGTTTCTTACCTCTAGCACTCTGGTCACTTGGGTTCACTATAAATTTCTAAAATGATGGGGGATATATAGTATGTAGCATTCATTTCCCATTCTTACTGAATAGGAGAATCTGAATTTCACAGGACAAGTATTCCTTGGAACATACTTTGGGAAACAATGCTTTAAAGCTGTCAGAAAATTGGAATTAAAAAGCTAAATCAAACATATGCTGCCATATTTGTTGAGCATTACCAAAACCTAAAAGGACGATTTTCTTTAAAAGAAAAATGAAAGCTTTTTCATAAAGAGATTAAAGAACTCCACCAGGCCAGTTAAATTGTATTATATGCTTTGCCAGTACCTTTCACACCATACACTGGTGTCAATCAAAAGAGTTGTGAAAAAATGTTTTAAAAATACTTTTTAAAAAGCAAGTTGGTTATGAGATTTGGCCTTGGTTGTACAGTAATTTTCATACAAGTATAAAAAAAGATGCCCTGGCAGCCTATCCAATTCCTTCAGTACCTTTTTCACTTTTGTATTTCTGATTGAAAAACGACGAACAGTATAGCAGGCATGTACTTTTGTGCTCTTCAGCGTGACAATAATGTTTCCATACTCCTCACTATTCTCTGTTGGCCAATACTGATCGCATTTTCGCTGGAAAAAGAAAGAAGTTATAAGTTATACCTGAAATTTATGCTACAATTCTTCTGTTTATAATGTAATTTCAAATGACAATGTTAAAACACAGGCAACAGTGACATTTAGTTGACTGAAAAAGGAAGACACAACCTGAACTCCTTAAAGGCACATGTGACCTCTGAAGAGGTTGATGGCTTGGGACAAAATTTCTGCAATATCATGTGAGAAATGGGTCTAGTATTGATGATCATCTTTCAGTACATGATGTATTTTAAAGACGGCCTAAGAAAGAAGCCTATAATGTTTGACCTGTAAGAAATGTGGGCAGTATATGTTAAAAAAGTTTAAGTATTATTTGAAGGCTAGGAAGGCCTTATGGATGGCTTCTTGTTAAGTGTGAAACTCTTCTTTTTACACCTTGGGTTTCCAAAGGCAAACAGAGACTGTGAAATCAAAGTGAAGCTGTGATTTTGAGCAGGGAACCTGAGGCTTAGCTTATATTCCAGCACAAATTGGCATGATCTAATATAAACTCATAATCCAATAAATTCAACAACAATTAATCATTTTTTAAAAGGTCCTCTTAATGATGGTCAAGCTGTTTAAGCATTTTTTGTTGACCCTAGTCTGAACTTGGTAGTTCCTTGACTTCTACATGTCTCTTCCAAAATCCCTGCTTTTTTGTTCTTTCTATCCCCTGCACTTAGAATGACCTTTCCTTCTCTTTTCAACCTGTGAACTCCCCTCCATGTCGTTCCAAGTCTCACCTCAAATATTAGCTCCTTTACAAAATCTCTGTACTAGTGGATACATTCATCCATTTTTGCAGCACTCATCCCTATTCATCTCTATCATCACATTTAACTTACTTTTATAATGCCTTAGCTCTCTTTCTTGCCAGATCATAAACAAGGTAAGAGCAGAAAGAATACTTCGTTTCGTTTATACCTTGTCAAGTCCCTACCCTACAGCAGGTACTGTTTTTTGAATGAAGGTACATGATTAAGATAGGAAGCCAAGGGGCTCTTACTCTTCCTTTTTCCACAAGGTTCGTAATCATGATAATGATTCCAGTGTTTTGTTCCCAAATCATCCTCCAGAAATCTTCAAATGTAGACTTCAAAGGTCCCTGGGTGGCAATGTAAGCTTTTGCTTTGTTGTAACCCTTCAAAGATGACACAGCACAAAGTAAGATGAAAGCAGTATCACAGATGACCAGTTAATAATTAAAGTATCTTCCATAGTGAATAGGCTGTGTTTTTTAGTGAAAGCTCTGTAAGTATTAAAATACATTTAACAGTTTCTGCTGCAGTCTTCAATTTCCAGAAATAGGTTTACAATAACATTTCTGACTTACATCAACATAGTTTGCATTAATGTAGTCGCTGTGCTTAGAGTCTTTTCCTGGTAAAGGTCTTAACTTCACCCTACTGTGATCATCTATAGAAGATAAGAAAAAAAAGCAAAAACAAAATGTGTAATTCAGAAACTAGTGGCATTGTAAAGCACAACACAAGGCAATCAGGTATTGTGACATCTCCTAGAGTGCCCTGAAAAAACTTGGCAGAACAACAACTAAACAAAGAGCATTGGAACTCATCTCAGAAATACAAGGCCGCTTCCACCTCACATGCTCTCAAGATGCAAATTCATGTAAAACCAAAATTTCCTTGTTCTGTATTTTGAAACCAAGTTCAAAGGTCTTTGATTACTCATTCCCCTATTCCTGATACAAATATAAAAGGGTGACTTTCACATCAAGTCTGGATCATCTATTTTCAGAAAATTCCATTGCTGAATTCATTTGGAGGCCCTAAGTAATTGAGGGAACCAGAGCTTTTAAGAGTAATCTCTCATTATAGGAATGTGAAGTCCATTATCAGATTTTAACGATCCACTTATCCTTAGTTTTTGAACAAAAGTGAGGGTTGCACGATACACATATCTAGTTGCCCAACAGAGTGAGCCTGGGTCTTTTTTAGGAATGCAAAAGAAATAAAAGGAAGATGAGGTCATAACTTTATCTTCCCTAACTAGAAACAGAATAGGCAAAAGCCAATTTATATTTCTGGTTGTAGTCATAACAAGCTAGTTCAAAAAGAAGTCCAATGAGTGGATTAGCCTAGGTGTTACTGATCCCAGACTATACCAAGTACTTTTCGAAAGTCCTTTACATTCTTGGAACTATGAATTGCTTTTGTTGTTCTGACAAACTCTCAGTCCAGAGTTAGCATGAAACAGGGGCTGCCTGATATAAATAGGCCCCAAATGGAAATTTTCTACTAAGGCATCTGGATCAAAACGGCTGTAACTCAGTATCCATTATATTGTATACTGTTTTTTCTTATACTGACAACACATACTCTTCAAGTTGCAAAATTCTTATTTAACTAAAAGGTAATAGACTGGTTAACAGATCAATATGGGAGGCTATATAGTGATATCCACATATGCCTTAAAAGTTGTGATGACGCTCATGTTCTCACTCATAAGTGGACCTTGAATAACTATCGTAATACTATAAGAAAAGGAGTGGCAGTAGTGGGAAACTGCTGGGGGGGGGATTGGCAGTAGTAGGAAACTGCTAGGTAGGGGGAGAGCACACCTCATCAACAAGGGTAACTGCATAATGAACAATTGTATTACAATTGTACCCCACATCTTTAAATTTAAAAATTAAAAAAGTTGTGAAGGCTGTGTGAGAGAAGCTTTTCCTACATCATGTTTTTGGCAAATTCACGGTCTGATTTTACTTGTTTCCGTGACCATTTTTTTTTTTTTTAACTTTTGTTTATTTATGTCTTTTTTTTTTTTGAGTTGGAGTCTCACTCTGTCACCCAGACTGGAGTGCAGTGGCTGCTCCTGGCCACCGCAGCCTTGACCTGCTGCCTCCGGCGATCCTTCCGCCTCAGTCTTCCGAGTAGCTGGAATTATAGGCATGTGCTACCACACCCAGCTGATTTTTTGATTTATTGTAGAGATGAGGTCTCGCTGCCCAGTCAGGTCTCAAACCCGCGGGTTCAGGCAATCCACTCACCTCAGCCTCCCAAAGGCGTGGGATTACATATTTATGTCTTTTTTAAAGATGGGGTCTTGCTATGCTGCCAGGCTGGTCTTGAATTCCTGGGCTCAAGTAATTCTCTTGCTGTGGCCTCCCAAAGTGCTGGGATTACAGGTATGAGCCACTATACCTGGCCTGTTTCTATGCAATTCTTTGCTATATAAAGGTTAGATGAAGGAAGGTGATGTGCCCAGAATCTCAGTGGCCGAGAGAACACCAAAACCCAACTCTCTGAACTTGTGAAAATAAAGCCACACCTAATTTTATTTTTTAAAAGCAATGTACAAAACTTGGGAAAACGCAACCACGTTTAATCACAGATTATGGTTTTCTAGCAAAACACTATAACCTTGGGCATATCACACGGAAGTTTCTTTAATTTTCTCCTTCTTCTTTGCCCCAATACTTTTAGCCAAGGCAGTAGGGTCACTAGAAGTAAAGGTTGCTATGGTGGAAAGAAAGTGCGTGGATGTAGGTAAGGCAAAGATGTGTATATATCTGCTTGATTTGTCTAGTTAAAAAGGAGGTATATGGATGGGCAAACCCGCACAGTCACAGCATGGTGAGTTGGCCAACATATACTACCAGAGTCAATCTATTCAAAGACTAGGGAGAAAAGTTTGACTCTTCCTTGTTCCCTTTTTACCTCCTCTTCATTCTCTCAGAGAAGTGAAACAAAGAATTCTATTCAAAAGTAACCTGGAATTCTTTTAAAACTTTATTTAGAAGCAAAACTATCCCTATTTGTTAGATGACATGATCTTGTATATAGAAACCAAAGGAATTCACAAAAAAATAACTATTAGAATAAATGAGTTCAGCAATGTTGTAGGATTCAAGATCAATATACAAAACACAATTGTATTTATGAAGGGAGACCCAAAAAAACCTCAGAAATATCTTTTGGAGGGCAGGCCCTTTGTAACACAGGCTTCTCCTGCTAGGTAAGTGTTCTAGGCAGCTGCTGACATCAGTGTACCAGTTAGCATTGTTGTGAGAGGCTGTGTTTAGCTTTAGTAAATTTTTTTATTTTTTGAGATTCTTTCAACGTGTTTGCCCATTTCATGAGGGGTGATTTACGAGTACACATGCCCATACCACATTGAGTGTTCAGGAGTTTTTGACCAAAAACAGCATGACCCCCATACCCCACTCTCCCTATTCACCCAATCTCACCCTGCACAACTTCTTTTGTTTCGCTGGTGAAAAAAGTTTAATAAGGAAACATTTTGCCAGTACAACAGAAGCACTAAAATGCATCAAAATTGATGAGTTCAACAACTTTTGAGTAGTGGAAAAAGTGCTTCAATAGGTATATTGCATCAAACAAAGAGTACTTTGGTAATTAAAGTTTAGACATGCAAGAATTAATACACAGTTTTTAATAAATATCATTTTTTAGGGTCCCCCCTCGTATATACACTTAACAGTGAGCAATCCAAAAATAAAACTAAACAATTTCATTTACATTAGCAACAAAAAGAATAAAATACTTAGTAATAAATTTAACAAAATAAGAAAAGCACTAGTACAATACAAACTTTTTTTTCCAACCATTGTTGAGAGACTAGTCAAGGGTCAGGCCTTGTGGCTCAGGCCTGTCATCCCGTACTTTGGGAGGCTGAGGTTAGAGGATTGCTTGAGCCCAGGAGTTTGAGACCAGCATGGGCAACACAGTGAGACTCAATCTCTACAAAAATTTTAAAAAATTAACTGGGTATGGTGATGCTTGCCTATAGTTCCAGTTACTCAGAAGGTTCATGGAGGAGGATTGCTTGAACCCGGGAGTTTGAGGCCGTGGTGAGCCCTGAACGTGCCTCTGCACTCAAACCTGGGCAACAATGTGAGACTCCAACTCCGGAAAAAAAAAGAATAGCCAAAACAATCTTGGAAAAAGAGTAACAAATTTAAAGAACTTACAGTTCTCAATTTCAAAACTTACCAGAAAGCTATAGTTAGTAATCAATACAGTGTAATACTGGCATAAGGATAGAAATGTAGATAACAGAATAGAATTCATAGACCAGAAACAAACTATTATACTTGTTATCAGCTGATTTTTCAATAAGGATGGTAAGGCAATTCAGTAGGGAAAACAAGAGTCTTCAATAAATGGCAGAGGAACGACTGGATATCTCTATGCAAAAGATTGAAATTGGATTCCTACTTCACACCATATGTAAAAATTAATTCAAAATGAACACAAGACCTAAATGTAAGTGCTAAAACTAGAAAAATCCAACAACATAGGTATAAATCTTCATGATCTTGAATTAGATAATGGTTTCTTAAATATGACATCAAAAGTATAGGCAATAAAAGAAAAAGGTAGATAAATTAGATTTCACCAAAATTTAAAAATTTGTCCTTCAAAGGACACCATTAAGAAAGTGAAAAGCCAGGCTCAGTGGCTCAGCCTGTAATCCTGCACTTTGGGAGGCTGAGGTGAGTGGACTGCCTGAGCCCGCGGGTTTGAGACCCGCCTGGGCAACTTGGCAAGATCTCATCTCCACAATAAATCAAAAAATTAGCTGGGTGTGGTAGCGCATGCCTGTAGTTTTAGCTACTTGGAAGGTTGAGGCAGAAGGATCTCCGGAGCCCAGCAGGTTGAGGCTGTGGTAGCCAGGAGCATGCTACTGCACTCCAGTCTGGGCAACAGAGTGAGACTCCAACTCAAAAAAAAAAAAAAAAAAAGAAAGTGAAAAGACAATGCAGAGAAAAGGGGAAAATACTTACAAACTATATATCTGATAAGGGATCTGTATCCAGTATATATAAAGAACTCTTACAACTCAACAACAAAAAGACAAAAGTAATCCAGTTAAAAAATGGTAAATGATATGAATAGACATTTCTCCAGAGAAGATGAGACAACTGGCCAAAAACCACATGAAAATATGCTCAACATCACTAGTAATTAGGGAAATACAAAACCATAATGGGGTACCACTTCATACCCATTAGGATGGCTATTAACAAAAAAAGAAAAAAAAACGTGTTGGTGAGGATGTAGACACATTAAATCCTTTACATTTTGTTGGTGGGCCTGTAAAATGGTACAGTCACATTGGCAAACAGTCTGGTAGTTCCTCAAGATGCCAAACACAGAGTTACCATATAACCTAGCAATTCTACTCCTGGTCTACAGCCAAGAGAATTGAAAGCATATATCTATATAAATCCTTGTATATGACTGTTCATAGAAGCATTATTCATAATTGCCAAAAAGGAGGAAAAGAACCCAAAGGCCATCAAATGATGGAGAAACAAAATGCTGTATGTCCATACAATAGACCATTATTCAGCCATAAAAAGGGATGACATATTGACACATGGTGCAACAGGATGAATCTTGAAAACATTATGCTAAATGAAAGAAGCTAGACACAAAAAGCCACATCATATATGATTCCATTTATATGAAATGTCCAGAATATGCAACTCGAGAAACAGAAAGTAGACAAATGGTTTCTAGGGGCTGGAGAGGATAAGGAATTGGGAGTGCCTGCTCACAAGTACGGGGTTTCTTGTTGGAGTGCAAAACATGTTCTAAATTTAAATGTGATGACTGTACAACTCTGTGAATATACTAAAATCCACTGAATTATACTCTTTAAATAGGTAAATTTTATATGGTATGTGAATTATATCTCATCAAAACTTTATTTTAAAAACTTTTGCACAGTAGAGTTCAAACTTTAAGTGGTCCTATTTAAATGCACTATTATATAACATTTTATGTGATGTGATCCTTACTATAGTATATGTTAACTAGAAGTGTCTGTGCACCCCTATATTTAGTACCAAAGCATATATTATCTGCCAGTGACCCACGCTTCACGTATCTATGAAGTGTGGCCCCCAGACTAGAGAAGTAACTTGAACTCCTTCCTAGGGTATTCCTTGAGGCTCTGTATGAAAAAATTTCCTTTATTGGAGTCCCTAACCTCCAGGATACTCCTGACCCGAAAGCACATGAGCCAAAAGGATTGGAGGCCCGTCACTTCAGGTATAGACCAATTATGTAGGCCTAGAAAGAATGCTTTGAAATTCAGCTTACTTGTTTCAATTCCCAATATTTCTATCTGTTTTAAAAGTCTTAACCCTTACAGGTTCAAACCAGTATCAAGATAGCCAAGTGACATTCAAACATTGGCTCCTAATACCTGATATGACTTCATTTAATGTGAAAACAGTGACACTCAGAACATTTTCTTTCAGCCACTTTATGATGCTGAGATCTGACAGCCTAATGAAAGACTAACGGGAAAGAAAATGTCCCTACTTCTCTTTAACCATCATTGAAGATAGGCTGATGAGAGGTTAGCTTGCAAATATCATGTTTTCTTGGCATTCTGCTTTTGATTGCTTGGCTTTCAGCTTATACCCAGCATGAAAATTTAATTTTCTCACAGTTGAAGATAGTTTAAAGTTTATTACTCACATGCTAAAATGTTGATGTATCTGTTTTTGTGCTTGTTTTCTGGATGATTGGAATGTTCTGCAGTGATGTTCATATCAGCTGTACAACGCTGGACTTCCTAGTGAAGAAAACCACCAGCAGGATTTTAAGACATAGTTTAGACACAAAGGAGCACTATATACATTCAAAGACATAAAGTATTTACTCATCCCCGGCCACAGCCACCTTTACCTTCCCAAACCCAACTTCAGATGCAATTACTGATACATTCATAACAAGCATATGAAAAATGTGAACAAGATATAAAGATTTCATTCTTTACTATTAAATCATCTACTTTATTTCAGATTTTGACCTAGATGGTATCTCTTTTGAATTATGTCACAGTCTGTGGGTGGGAAAAAAACATTAAAAAAGATAATGTCAGTCAAATGTGATCAATAGAAGGCCTAAAACAACTGTAATGGGAGCACAGATAGAGGAACAAAGGAAGGGTTAGACAGGTGATGACAATTCATGAGTCTTAAAGGAAGGATGGGAATTTCCAAGAACTATAATCTCCACCATGATTTGCAATATGCTTATAGGACTTACAGCCTCATTTTATCACCGTGAGACTGCAAATTGACTATGAAAACTCATTCCTGATATGGCACTGATATACAGCCCAAGTAGTCCTATCTGGCATCCCTAATTTTATTTAAATCAACCTTTAGGAAAACAGCAGTGGCAAAAAGCAACTCTCTTCCATTACCTTGGCCATCAATATAAACATCATCCATTAGCCTAACACAAGCAACAAATGTTGCTGAACAGCCAACATTTTCTATACAATATGCTTCAAACCCAAGAAAGGACTGGAGCTAACTAATAAGGGCAGTCATTAGCAGTGCACAGCTGCTACAAAGAGCAGGAGCAAAGTAGCACAAAATTATCAGGAGAAATGTTTTACACGTAACAGATGTAGCAGAGTTTAGGAGCATGCAGACATTTTTCACAAAGGAAACGCATAGCAATTATGGATGTTTCCCACAGCATTTACATTAAGCATAAAGAAAACAAGGAACTGGTTTGTCTTTTATATTCACAAAGTACTTCCCAGTGAGGAGTCCCCCTCTTCTCTCTAAGGAGGAACTCAATGTAATCAAAGAATTTAAGGTATAAAAACAAAGAGCTTCTATCGGTTCAAAGAAACTATATTCATTAACTCTCCAATTGTTGGATGCTGCATATTGAATTTTTCATAATTGTAGAACTTTCCAGCTGTTCATGAAAAAAAAAAAACAACCCCACAGGCATTAATTCAGCTCACCTTTTTGGGGAAAGTGTGTTTCATGACAATTTTTACCCATTTCTTATCCTTACTAAATGTGATAACACTTTGATATTTTCTGTTCTAAGATAGTTTATAACCTATGGTTTGGCAAACCTTGAAGCTGCCTTTGGCTCTTTTCTCAAAAAGGAATAATGTGTAGTTACAAAGGAAGCCATCTGCTACGTGAACAGCTACAAGAACATGAGCAATGCTAGCCACACTTGGGATAGTGGGACCTGCCTTTTGGATTGCCTTTAAAATCCTGAAACATGCTCTTCTGAATAGTTGCAAGGACAGAAAACTTCTGAAAACAGACTTGAAACAAGTCATTCTTTTGTTTTCAGGTGTTGATGGGCAAACCTTTGGCATGTACCTCTTTAGGGCTCAGTTTAGACAGCCTATGCTGAGACATTGTAGCTTTTATCAGTAGTACCTTAGTCTGAAATTAGCTTTGCTTATTGAACCTCCCCCCGCCCCACACACACACACAATGGTTGTATGGATCTACCTCCCTAGCTATGGACCAAGGTTGGGCCGCTGTTATAATGCAACTGACCAGGACTGTTTGGGAGCAGCTGTCTGCATTGTTTAAAGCAGTCATTCAATATGGCCAATCAAACGCTTTGTTATCTAAAACGCCTGGTTTGATCTGTTAACTCTATTTCACTTTTCCAATTATGTGAATGACAGAAAACAAAGAATAGTCATAAATAATGTTAAATCTGATTTTATTAGAACCCATGAGGTTTGCCCGAGGCCTCCTGATTTTATCTTGTAGATAATAATGTCATCTGTAATTCCTTGCAGTACAGCTTGGCTCATTTAGATGCTGACAATATCATCTGATCCTGGAGTGGCTTTTCGCCATCAGAACTGGCATTTCAAAGTTAATGTGATTTTAATAGGTGTTAAAACCCTTTAAAGTGACACTAGCTGATGAAGTGTGTGTGGTAAAGTTACCTATTCAGCATTCTGATAAGTAGTTTAAGATTTAAGCTTGTTTATATTTTACTCTCTAACAAAGATGGAATTCTTAAAATGAATATTCTGAATCATACCAGATATACAACCACAGGAGAAGGCCAATGGAAAACAGGTTTAAAAAAAAAAAAAAAAAATCAAAACTGAACAGACAGCACTAAAACTTGATATACCCAGAATTCTTGCGAGATGACACTGGCTGAATAGCCTCCTGCCTGGAGTCACTGGTGTGAGAGGCTTTCTAAAGGGCACTTGAAAACCTACTGTCCTACCATTCTGTGACTCAATTCAAAAAAAAAATTCAACAGAAACACATCTAGAAATCTTTCTGATTACTCCGTTCTGCAAAGGAAGCTGAGAAGAAAATATTTTGGACCTGGTGACCAAGTGTTTAGAGCAAGTAGGTATAACAATCTTAGTGTCTGAGTTTAGACAGCCTGCAGTTGTGTTAAGGAGATGTTCTTCAGAAGACTAGTGGGTTTAGGTCATGACTGTAGCCCAGTGCTCGTGGAGCATCGGACTCAGAAGTGGCCTTTGACAAGTGCTGGCTGTATTGCATCTTTCAGCCTCTACTCTCTTCTGCTCAGGCTACAAACTGCTGCCAGACTGATTTTCTTCAAATGTTGTGTTGACTTTGTGATTCCCTTACCCAGAAACCTCTGGAGAGATTCCAGATTCCTTAACCAGGCTGTCACGGTTCCATCCTATCTTCCACCAGCTTCCTTCCCAATCCCAGACAGTTTTAAATCCATGCCCTTTGAAAAGACCATATGATTTCCTGCTCTCTGCTTTATTGCCATTTACCTTGCCAAGAATGCCTGTTCTCTTCTCCTATCTAAATCCATGTAGCTTTACCTAAAATGACTGCCTTTCCCCTCCAGAAAACCAACCCATCTTTGGAAAATACAACACAACACCTATCATCCTGCAGCTGGTATATAAGAGAATATATACATGTACAATTTGTGAAATTTGGCTAACTCACTTTTTTCTCCTTCCTCTCAAAAACTTCAACTTAATCAACTATTTTCCTCATGATAAGGTTTTAAAAGTGTTTTCCTTTAAGATATTTAGGATCCAAATTGGCATTTTGTCATTGAGGCTCAGGAAATGCCACAGGATCATTTTCTGCCCTCTTGCGGAGAGCAGTCTTTACACAGCATTACACCTCTGACCAGGGATTTCCCTGTTACATGTCACTGGCAGCCCTGGAAGTCTCCCTTCATTACACAAAGTGATTGTGGACTTTGGTCCCTTAGCACATGGGCTCAGGTGGACAAAGCTTTGTTCTCTTGATTTAAGATGAACAACCAGCCCGAATTTAGCCCAGCTGGTTAACTCTAATAGAGGCAATCCCCCAAAGGATCTTGTCAAGGGGCTATAGACCTCTGACCTTATCTCTGCACTCAGCCTTTAAACTTCTGATTCTCCCAACCCCTATTAATTCTTTTGACCCATGGAGCTTTGGAGCTCCTTTTGAAAAAGTAAGCACTGTGCCTGTGGAAGCCTTCTGCATCGATTGTGGGGGCTGGGGAAGAGGCTGTCAGTTTCTTAATATAATTACTCTGGGAAGCCAGTCTCTTAATATTACTCTGGGAAGCCACTCCTTGGGAAGGACAGTGAGGCTAAAGTTAGCTCAGGTAGGTAAGGGAACGGTGTCATCATGAGATAAGGATTGATGTTATTTCCAGTGACTGCAAAATCTGCTAGGGGTAGATGTTGCCAGCTTTTCATAGTCTTCAAAATTTATCTGACAAGGACAAAAAGCTGGTTTTCAGCATCACCTCTAAACAGAGACTCAAAATTACTAGTGAATGGTTTTTCTCATTCTCCTCCAAGCAGTTAAATTCTGCAACTATGACAGCTATTCACCAATTTTTTTTTTTTTTTACTTCCAAGACTTTTAAATGAAATGGGGCAAATAAAATTTCTGATGATATCACCAATCAAAATTCACAGGTACTTTTCTCCTCTGCACATCTTCAGAGCTGAATACCTGTATTATAGCACTTATTTTGGTTTGTCCTATTTCTATTTTAGTTATGTACACTCTGGTTTCCTCCATCCCCCCACATCAGACTGAACTCTTTGAGGGCAAGGATTCTAATTCGTCCTTTATTTTATATTTTGTCTAGAGAATGGCAGATACTCAGTGGCTATTAGATGAGTTGTTTTATTTCCTCTTAATGGTCAAATATCAACTTTTAAGTGGTATTTCTCTATAATCTTAAGACTAACACCGTGACTAATTTTAGGCCTCTATTCAGATACTGGATAAGATTTTTATACATCAGATTCTTAGCTTTGGGAGAACACTCTAGACCCTAAGGATCATGTAATGGGCTCCTAATACTCTTAGTGGGAGGTTCCTAATTTTGGCTGCTCCCCCCCCCTTTTCTTTTCTGCCAAGGCATAGTTGCATGATCAGTTTCAGATAGTCACTGTCAACCTTGGTTATTTCTCCTTCTGACTTCAGTTCATTACAAGATACTACTTTAATAAGAGTCTGGATGGCATCAAGGATAACTGTATGGATTTGGGTCAGATTGGTCTTAGACTCTACTTCTCCCATTTCAAAACTAAGCCACCCAGTCCCTCAGTTTTCTCATGGGTGAAGTTTCCTCACCTGTAAGATGGGGACAGTAAGATATCAGCTACCTGAGGAAGGTGTGAAATGATCTGTGTATGGTGCTAAGTAAATGCTGACCATCATTATCATAATAAAGGTTTTTTTCTTTAATTACACAAAGCTCCCATTTTTTTGGAGACAGGGTCACACTCTGTCACCCAGGCTGGAGTGCAGTGGCACAATCACGGCTCTCTGCAGTCTCTAAATGTGGGGCTCAAGTGAGCCTCCTGAGTCAGCCTCCCAAGAAGGTGGGACTACAGGCATGTACCACCACACCCAACTAATTTTTATTATTTTTTTTATACAGATGAGGTTTCACTACGTTGCCCAGGCTGGTCTGAAACTCCTGGGCTCAAGCAATCTGCCTGCCTTGGCCTCCCAAAGTATTGGGATTACAGGCATGAGCCACTGCGCCCAGCCTACCCCTTCGTGTATACAGTCTATTGCTATTTCTTTATAAAATAACCTTAATAGTTTCTTACGTAGCCAATTACCAGTTTTCCCTTTCAGCAGAGTTATCAGTAATAATAACTGTTTTAAAATACTTTAAATTTTCACCTAATTATAAGGCAAGAGTATACTGATGAGCTTTTCTGCTCTCTTATTCTTCCTATATGTTTCGGCTTTACTATTCTTTTCAGAAGAAAAGATATCCTTCCTATTCTGAATAGCTCTGATCTGAAACCTTCCAAACCAGAAAAGACCATGAAATGACAACATCAGAACAATGCCTGCTGCCTGCCTGCCCTCCCTCTTCCACTCCCCTATCGACTAACAATACTTAAGTTATACAGTTCAATGTAGGCTACTAAAGCTTTTAGTCACACTTTTTCTTTAGGACAGAAATAGGGTACAGATGCCCAGGATTTGTTAACAGGCATGATTTTGATGCAGCAAAGCCCATTTTAAGTCAGATCAAGTTTACAGAGGTGTACCTGATTATTTTGAATAATTAAATGGTGTCAAAACCAGCTGTGATGAACAGCACTGGGGGTCTCAAATCATAAATAATTGAGAAACCGGAGTTGCATTTGATCATCCTGATCAAATTCTGCTCTCTAGAGGATAGATGTTTGTCCTGAATACCATCAACATTGTTAAATGCCTCAATATTCTTGCTCAGTCATCCAGCCCACAGTCAATTGAACTAAATCACTTTAACACCACACACATTTGCTGTCCTCATGAATACAAAGTGTTTGACTTAAACCATGTTCTCTGTAGTTGAATAGGCACCTTTTTTGGTAAGCATCTAATAACGGCATCAAATACTTAACATGCTTTTTGTTTGTTCCATAAGACTTATGACTTCGCAAATAAATCAGAGGTTCATTCTCTCTACCACCTATGCTTTTATTCTGCTCAAAAAACCCTATGAAAACTAAGAGAAAGACTTCATTTAAAGCAAACTGTCGATATAATTCCTTTATGATAGCCTTTGGGAATTCCAAATGTGCACAGACAGGGGCTTTTGGTCCTATTTTTATTTCTTATTGTTTATGCAAGGTAATTACATCTCCCAGCTGTACGGCTCCTAGATGATCCCAAGTGCTTACCTTCCATTACTTCATTTGAACCCTGCAACCAGTTTTGTCAAAAGAGGTGCAGGTTAGCATCATCATCATCATTTCCATTTTAAAGTAGAAATGAGACAGAGAAAGGATCTGACTTACCCACAAAGCTAGAAGACAGCTGAGCTGCCATGAAAACTTGGCCTCCTCGGCACAACTCTTGCTGCCAGAGATGTGCCTTAGTTAAGCGCCTCAGTGAAGAAAAGGGCAGTCTGTTTAATAGCTCCTCATTGACACCCTGTCACTGCTAAACTGGCACGGAACCCAGAGTTGGCAGGGTGGTGCGAGCCGCTCTCTACCTTGTTTCCTACACACCAGTTCTTAAAATCAGAAGGCTGTGTTAACCCATGTCTTCTCTCCCAGGATTAATAATCATGAAAACAACAACAGACAACCTTTGCCTGGTTCTTAACGATTAACCCAGCACTTTCAAAGATGTTAATAATTTCTTTTTTCCAACAACTTTCGGGTGTGGGTGACATTAGTGCCATTTTTTAAAATGGGAAAACTGGGGACCAAAGATGGAGTGATTGGCCCAAGGATTATGAAGCTTACTACTGGGGAAGCCAGCATCCAATTCCTCAGACACCAAACCTGCTGTCTTTACTACACCATGTGCATTGCAGAAAAGACATGGAATTAGGGAGCTCTGCATGATGACTGTTGTTCCCAGTTAGAATTAAGATGAAGACAGAATCTGAAAACCAGTCCCCACCACTTTGTCTCTTTTCCACCACTAAGTCTGTTCTTTCATAGAAATGCATGTTCAGGATAAATGCCATCAACTCTCACCCAGTTTTCTTGGGAAAAGAATGTCTATTACAATAATATATGAAAAGAAAAACTCCCCTTTCCCCGTTATTGTTTTGTCATAATTGGAATAAATTCAGTTTAGGTTTATAAAAATCCCTGTAAAATAAGAGTTAGGTTTCTGGAATTAATTTCCAGTTTTGAAACTTACCTCAAAATCCTCGGAGAACCCATGCTGGTTATTAGAATACAGCTCACCAATGTGTTTAACAAACTGTTTGACAGGAATGGCTTCCATGTCATCTGGGGGAATAAAATGATATTCAAAGTCATATATAATAGTTCCATAAAACAAACGACACTGATAAAGCAAATCACACCTAAAGACAAATATTTGATTTTTGCTAAGAATGAAATAATTTATCACCTGAAATAGATGTCCTGAAGAAAAGTCTCACAATTTATTTTTCCTTAGGATCTCATTATGACTATGAATGTCTATAAGCCAGGTTAAATATGATTTTGTTTAAAGGTACATAGAGAATTCCCTTTATTTTCTATATACAAGGCAATTTGCAAGGTGTTATCACATCATACTCTTAACTAAAAGTCTGAATTTATCAAGGGTACCTATTTGCCAAGAAATTTTATCACGACCTAGGTTTTTAAATTTTTGTTTTTCTAATTGCTATTCAATGGGGTCCAGCTTAAACTTGGAGCAATTAAGTTCTATTTTCAATCTTTAAGTCTAAGTCATTCTTTACACACAATTATAGATAGATGCCATTGTACCAGCTGGCTAGGGTACAATGCCATCTATCTTTAAGTGTTCAAGATTTTAGCTTAAGACAGCTGTGTCTACATGATGCCAAATAATCAGTTTGACTGAATTAACTGGATTTTTTTTTTTTTTTTGGTGTTGACAGACTAGGTATAGATTCAGGACGACTCCGCATTCCAATTTATTGTAGTGCTGTCACTTCAAAAGGACATTTTCAGTTCATAAGCCCGAAGTATGTTTAAAGCTTATTTATCCAGATTTAGTCTGATACTTCAGTATTGCTGTAAAATAGCCACACCCAACTCACTGGAGCTCCCCAACCTCCTTCCTCCTTTCTCCCTCGACCCTCCCCCGCAAATATTTCCTTTTAAAAATACTCTGCCGAATTTGAGATAAACAACAGACATGACATTTACTTTATTCAGAGTGAAAGATCTTTGGCAAACGCACAAACATCTAAACTGCCACAGATGCTTTTCTTAGCAAAGGGTATGAAGATCTGTATGTGTAAATGAGGTCCTACTTTGGCAAGAATTTTATAGATCCAGGCCTGACAATCTGATTTCTCTTCATCTGGTGACAGTTAACATTGACTATGTCATTCCTTCTCTTCTTTCTTTCGAGAGAGCAAAGCTCTAGGGTGGCTTTTTGCATCTATTGACATTTTCAAACTTGAATCATTCTTAAGCGGAAAATAGCATCTCTTATACTTTGTTTAAGGAAGGTGACTTATATGATCATGATTCAAGTTGCTTAGCATAGAAATGTTATTTATCAAATAGGTGGTGCTCTGTAAGCACAAATTCTTTCTGTGTGAACAATTAAAGTCCTAATCATTTTAATAGGCAACCTTATGAAAAAAAATTGCCAAGTTATTTACAAATATTTCAGGATTGAAGATGTTCATGAATATGCAATCATTTTGCATGCCCAAGAAATCTATAGCTTCCATGATGTAACCAGCATTAACAAAGTAAGCAGAGCCAAAATGCTTCTCCAGAATATTTAGCAGAATACACAGTTCAAGAAAAATTTCCAAAATTATCTGATCAGTTCACTTAAAATGTTTAGAAGTAAGCAAATTCTACGATAATGATCAGTAGCTATGAAATGACCTCAAGTTGAGAAATGGGTTAATATATACAAAGTTGGAGAGGGTCTAAAAGATTAACCTGAGGATAAACTCATTTTAAAACCAGAGGCTAAATGAGTAAGATGGGACACAACCCAATCCCCATGAACACTGTGGTACACAGACTGCAGCAGTTCTACTTGGAAATGAAAGCTACAACGCTGTTTTCAAGGACAGAGTGGCACAGTTAATAGTGTAATAGGTTGAGGGCAACATTTTTTCCATAATGATAGTTCAGAGTTTTAGATTTCCAAGAAACTTATAGTGTCACAAGTAAGAATGTGGACTCTAGTTCAACATAAGAAAAAATGTCTGCTTTAGAGCTGTTTTACTCTGTAAGGTAAAAACCAAGGTATTTTAAAGGTCATAGTCCACCTCAAATCATTAGAACAAATGCTTTCAGGTTAAATATTTATTATTTATTCCTGCAAAGTGCTCAACTTTAATATCCAAGTTAATGTCACACATGCCCAGAAATCAGTATGCCTTCTACCTCCAGGGCTAGATGCAGCAAAAATCCAGCAGAGCTGGATTTCATGGAAATATATGACTCACTACTCTCTCCAATTTGCATCTTTATGGAAGGAAGTCTAACCACACCCTCTGGGTTTCCAGGCACTATTAGTAAAGTCATGCAACTGCCACATGGACAGATATACATACAGATGCATGCTGTACTGACCACTGTCAGCTACCGGGATAACACATTATTCACCTTGCAATCAAGATAAACAGTTGAGGGGTCATAAAATCTCTTTTCTCCATATTAAGATGAATATAAGGTTATGACTAATTAGAAGTCCTAATCCTTTTCCTCTTATATAGTTTTTGTATTAAATTTTCTTGACATGAGTCAGATGACTATAAAATTAATGTAATTAGGAGAAGGCCAAGCAATTAGGATGGCATCAATGACCTGATCTGCTCATTTTTTTTTAATCTGCAAAGATCTTGTGTGTTATAAGAAGATTCCATTTGTAAGATGATATCTCTGTCTAAACATACGAGTTTCATTACAGATTGCAGAGAATATTAGCAGCACTAACTAGGCCAGGCACTTTTTATGTATGTTACATGTATGAACAGGTACTCCAAGAGTACTGTTTCATACTCATCTTGAGGCTAATAAATCAAGTTCAGAAATGGCAGAGGAAGCTGGCTGCACACCCCAGGTAAAGAGTGCTCTGACTCAGGGAACAGGAAACCACTAGATGAAGCATCTTCTGAGTACCTGGTACTCAGGCAGACATTAGGGAGATGATCTTTGTTAAGGGCAGAGTTTGTGTTGGAGAATAGATGAACATAAGAAAGTGAGAGCCAGATGTGTGCAATTACATGGTGAAGAATACAAGGGCCATTGAAAGGTTGGAGTTGATGACATATGTGAGAGTAAATGTCACTGATGTGGTGGTGGTGGTGGTAGTGATGGTAAAAGCAGAAAGAAAAAAATGAGCTGGGAATCCCAGTGATGATGTTTTCAGTGACAACAGGTTATACAGGAGATTGTTATGGTTTAATGAAAACAGTATAATAATAGAGTCGATAAAATGAGAAGACAGCCACCACTAAGCCTTTACTGGTTGCCAGGGACTGCGTTAAATGCTTTTCATACATTTATCTTTATAAGAACCAGGTGAGGAACATGGTCATCCTCACAGTACACATAAAGAAACCAAGGAAATGTGTCCAAAAAGACACAACTATGTAGGTGGTAGAGTTATTTGAATCTAGGCCTACTGAACCCAAAGTTTGTGTTCCTATGCACTGTTTGTCTTCATTCTCAAAGCACCACAGTTTCAAAGAACAAAGAATTAAAGCGGAGTATCTTGGTTAATCTGATAAATATTACTTTATAATATTGTGCCAATATTTTTACTTAAATAATTTTTAGTAGCAAAAATTTACATTAGGCAAAAAATGGAACCACTATACCACTACTGTTATCACCAAATCACCCCATTATTAAATGTTGGATACAGAGGGCTGAGAATTAGTACTTGAAGAGTGGGTTTATTGATATTAAATATTATTTATGTTTAGTTCCAAGGTTTTAGTTTTTTGTGAGTAGAATTCAACTGTGTAAGTAAAAGCCTTCTTCTTTTGGTCACTCCACAACACAACCACTTTATGGACCCCTTCTGAGGAAGCTTGAAATTAGTCTCTAATTTCTATTAGCACCAAAAGCAGAGCCTCAGAAGAGGGCGAACCAATGACAACAACTTCTACTGAGAAAAAAAGCGCCAAAGCTGGGATAATCTGACCTCAGATGCAGAACTATAGGAATTAAAGAACAATGCACTTGAACATAAAGAAAAGCTGTTTCCAAAATCTATGATTATGTCTCTGTTGTACCTGCATCTTTAGAACTATTAGAGAGAAATCACCAATCCTTTCCGCTTCTAACCTACTAGTATGTGCTAAATTTTGCTTTTTTCTTAATATTAAGGAATAACAGATACATTTAAAAAGTTAGCCTTCGGATTGGCAGTAGCTGGAAACTGCCAGGAGAGGTGTGTGTGTATGTGGGGGGTGGGGCACATAATATCAGTGAGGATACCTGATCTCAAACCAGGATAAGGGAGGACCAAAGGGAGGCCCAAATTTTACCTGTATGACGACCACTTGTATACCTAATCCTGAATCGCACCCCCACATCTTTAAGGAAAAAAAGTTAGCGTTCTTGTCTGCAGTTTTTGGTTTGATATTAGAAAGGAAAAATCAGCATACACCACAGAGAGGAGCTACACAGTGGGTCCATCTAAGTACACTGCTCAGTGATAGGGGCCGTCAGCCTGTAACTCAGTAAAATTGGGTAGCTGTTCTTCTCAGCCACCACTGATGGGATGCCTCTTGTATATCAGGTACCAAGAGGCAATGGCATACATGGAAAAGCCAAAGCCAGACTGTGTGACTTCTCTTCTTTGTGATTTCCTTTCCTCATCTGTAAAATGGGAATGAAAGGATCTAATTCATAGAGTGTTGTGAAAAGTAAACAAGATAACACAAGTACTTATAAGAGTGTTTGGCATTTAGTAAATATTTCATTGCTATGATTTACTGTCAGGTGCTACTCGCTTTACATACATGACCCAGTGATTGAGGGGCTGTGATTACTCCTATTTCATGAGGAAATTGTGGCTAGGAGAGACCAAGGAGCTTGCCCAAGGCACACTGTCATTATCAAGTGATGGGGTCAGTTTTACCTCCCTAGACCTACATTTGAAAGAAACTTTTTATTTTAAAGATGTGGGGTATAGATCAGGGTTAGGTACATAAGTGGTCATCGGAAAGAAACTTTTCAACAAAAAAAAGGGTGCCTGGGCCAAGCATGGTGGCTCACGCCTGTAACCCCACCACTTTTGGAAACTGAGGTGGGAGAACTGCTTGAGGAGTTCAAGACTAGCCTGGGCAACATAGTGAGACCTCATCTCTACAAAAAAAAAAAATAAGCCAGGTGTGGTGGTGCATATCTGTAGTCCTGGCTACTTGGAAGGCTGAGGAAGAAAGATCAATTGAGCATAAGAAGTCAAGGCTGCAGTGAGCTGTGATCATTCCACTATAGTCCAGCCTAGGAGACACAGTGAGACCTTGACTCGAAGAAAAGAAAAGAGAAGAGAAAAGAAAAGAAAGAAAAGAAAGGGGTCTGAAATGATACACTTTGACTTTAAGGGTAAGTTTCAGTACCTGGAAAATTCACTTTGGTAGACTGGTCACCTTGATGATGGCAGGTAAATAAAGTATTATAGTATTTACCTTCCTGCCAAAAAGCTTAGATTGCTGGAATTGATTGGCTTACAGTCTGTTTAAGAAAAGAAAAGATCCCTTCTTGCTTACTCTGGAAGTGTGTGGAGATTATATATATATATAAAAATACCATTAAAATTCCAGAGATCTATATGTTACCCACTCTATGAACAGTCCCTGTAAAATTTGTGTAACCCTTAGCAGATTTTTCAACCTTATCCCAAATTCCAATCAAATCTCCACTGGCAGGGAAAACATAACTTAGCTCAAATAAATGCTGCTTAGACCTTACTTTCTGCCTTCTGTCCCTCTTCCCTGCCCCCAGCTCTCATGACTGGCTGTTATTAGGTACTGTTAACCACACCTCTAATGGACAGATCTCAAATGCAGAAACTCAGGCCCTGTCTTGTCTGCCTGCTCAGACTCCCGGAGGCCAAGTTTAGGCCTCTCTTGGTGTTTTGTAATACTTCTGTGTCAACTAAGGAAGATAAAGCAAATATGAAATAAAAGAACATTATCAAGATTTCCTGAGTTAGGACACAACAAATAGATTTTTGTTTAAATCAGGTTCTTAGGATGCAAGAGGTGTTGTGGAGACTGGAACATTTTATTTCCTGCCATAAAAAGAAATCTCTTTTCATTTATGACACAATGAAGTCAATAAAGAAAGGGCTTCATTATAGTCAAAAGACCAATGAATCTCCTTTGGAGATAATCTCTATATAAATAAAATATGCCAACAAGGTTGGTTTAATCCCAAGGGTTTTAAACTGCATGCTTAAAACCCCTTTATATTCTAGCACCCTGCTGGAGCCAGTGACCTTCAAATTATTGAGATGTACTTTAACTGCTGGAAAGGCATGAATCATTTCTGGATTTCTAAGCTACTGTTTAGCAGCAATGTTTTGTTTTGTAATGCTTTTATTAGAAAGTTAGATTTTCTAATTTCCAGAGAAAACTATTTGCAAGGACATTTATGTTTGACAGCTTGAGTATTTGGAAAGCCCTTTCATTATGCTCTAGAAACAGATTAGTTTCATGAGCTACATTCTAATTTTTATAAATGTATGTATCATGAAAGTCTAAAAGCATAAGTGATATAATGAATGTTTCCTTATTAACTGTGATGAAAGTATTATTCAAGTTTGTTGTTTCAAAAGAATATCCCCAGGTCACTAGATTTCTAAAAGTACTTGTCAATATTAGTGATATTATGGATACCAAAGACCTCTTCAGTATCTCAAAAGATGGATAGCCTGTGAGGGCTCTGACAGGTGGGTTAATGCATTCAGTTATACTTTAGCCTCCCATAGTAACAATGGGAAACCAGGAAACACAGAACATTTGATTTTGAAAAACCATTAGTGAAAAATATTAAGAGTCAAAGCCCCTTTCATTCTCCTGAAGGAGTCACAGTTTAACTTACCGCTCCACTCCCACTCTTCCCATACAAGGAGGGGAACCCACTAAAAAAACCAGAATTTATTTATAAAGGATTGTATATTTATTCTTACATGTTTAAACTTCAGTCATCTTCAAAGTCCCTCTCCATTTGATGCAATACATCTACTGAGATGCCTTTTCCAATGCTCAAAACAATTTTTGAACTCGTCAGTTTTGATGCTGTTTAGTGATTCTGCTGGTTTTTGTTTCACTTCTTCCACACTAGCAAAACATTTCCCTTTGAGGTCTTTTTTTCATCCAGGGAAACAAACATAAAAAGTCACTTGGGGTGAGATCGGGTGAATAGGGAGTCATGCTGGTTTTGGTCAAACACTGAACACTCAGTGCGGTGTGGGCAGGTATGTTGTCATGGTGGAAGAAGCAGCCACCTGTTTACCACAACTTGGGATACTTCTTCCATATATCATGACAAAAATTTCTCAAAACTTCCAGATAAAAATTTCAGTTGACTGTCTGAACAAATTCCGAGTGTACTACAAAGGGCACACCCTTGGAAAGATAATTCTGGGGTTTTTTTTGGTCCTCTCTCGTGTGTCATATATGGAATAGACACTACAATTTAAAAAATCTATCTGACAAAAAAAAATAACATTACTTTAAGAGCAATTGGAAGCCAACTTCAAACGCACTTCTTTCAAGCTGGATACAAACTCCTGCATCATGAGTTATTTCTAACATGGCCAACTAACTTTAGCCACCAAAGTCACAATCTCTAGCATTTCCGGATTATGCATAAGTATAGGTGAGACCAGAAAAGAACATCTTCATTTCTTCTGCTATACTAAACCAAAACACACTGAAGATTCTAAACTCCCAAATCTCAGTCAAAAATATTAAAACTGATTTTCTGCAAAGAGTCCCATAAGCTGCTATCTTCAAGGGATAAGTATCAAAATGTTAGCAAAGTTTTCCTTAATCGTTTACTATTTTATAATACTTTCCAAAAGTCAGAGTAACTTATACATTCCACTTATGCTTTGGGACTGAAAGGCAAGAGCTGTACATTTGTGAATTTTAACCACAGCAGAATTATTCAAAAGTTGCTTAATTAGTGTCTAAATTCGTTCAATGTTCAACATATCTGTGACTTGTTCCCTATGTCACTTAAATCACAAAGACCTGTTTTTGTGCAGCGAATGGAAGTATTACTGGGTTGAAAGTCTTTTACTCAGAAGGAAGAGAACAAAATTAAGAAGAGAGAAGAGAGGTGAAATTTTATTTAATTGGAGAAAAATTCAACTGAAGAATTATGAAACTCCCTCTAGGAGGACAAAAGAGAATTTAATGGAGGAGCAAATGGCCAGTGCCAGTGAAGGAAGAAGGTAATGATCAAGAACTCAGAAACAACTGAAGAGAATGTTCACATGTATTTGAAAATGCCTTGATTTAATGAAGCAATATCCAAATGAGAAGTCTGAAGTCTTGAGATATCAAAACTGTCACAGTAGCATGCCAAGAGGTGGCAGAGCCATTTCAAAGCATCTGTGCTTTGAAGTCACACAGAGAATTCCAATGTTAGTTCCACTGTTCAGCTATGTAACCCTGGGCAAATTAAGTAATGTCTCTGAACCTCAGTTTCTTCATCTGTCAAATGGGGGGGGGAGAGATATCAACTGTACCTGTCTCTATAGAACTGTAGTAAAAATAAACATAAAACATGAAGTCAGTAAATGTTTAGTAATTATTCGATGAGGTGACTGTAAAATAAGTTTTAGGCACAGAGTGTATTACATATTCTACAGTGATGATTCTGGAGCTCAATTTTTACCAAGTTTTGTGCCTGAATTTTCCATATCACCCAGTTGTACATATTTTTAACCAGTAGGATGGTTCAGTTTGCTGGGAGTTGTCTGGAAACAGCTTTTCTTTTTTTCCTAAATTACGGGGGAAAAAAAAAAAGAAGGACTCAAGTGATAAGATATGTTGATAAATCTGGGGCCCAGTACTTTTGTTATTAGGTTTTGAGCAAGGATAAAATATAACTGAGATTCAATGGGTAAAATAAATATTCTATATGAGCTCTATAAATCTCAAATTATTTTTAGAAATAAGAACAGTTAGATAATTTCTAAGGTAAAGAGAGAATAACTCAGGAATTTATTAAAAATTGTATTTTTTGGCTGGGCACAGTGGCTCAAACCTATAAACCCAGCACTTTGGGAGGCCAAGGTGAGAGGATTGCTTGAGCCCCCAGGTTCGAGACAAGCCTGAGCAACATGGTGAGACCTCGTCTCTACAATAAATAAAAAAATTAGCTGGGTGTGGTAATGCGTGCCTGTATTTCTGGCTACTTGGAAGACTGAGGTGGAAGGATCGCCAAGCGCCCAGCAGGTAGAGGCTACAGTGGCTGGGAGCATTGCTACTGCACTCCAGCCTGGGTGACAGAGTGAGACTCCAACTAAAAAAAAAAAATTGTGTTTTTCTTATGTAAGACACTGTTATACTGCTATAACTAGCAGAAACAATAAAAATAAATAGAATAGTGCAGTGGTCTTCAACCTTTTTGGCATCAGAGACCATTTTCATAGAAGACAGTTTTTCCATGGACGGGGCGGGGAATTGTGGTGGCAAGGGGAACTCATGAGACATTAGATTACCATAAGGAGCACACAACCTAGATTCCTCACATGCGCAGTTCACAATAGGGTTCATGCTCCCATGAGAATCTAATGGGGCCTCTGATCTGAGGAGGTAGAGCTCCACTTGCCCTCTGCTCACCTCTTGCTGTGTGGCCTGGTTCCTAACAACCCATGGGCTGGTATGGGTCTGTGGCCCAGGGTTTGGGGATCCCTGGAATAATGGATTGTTAAAAATGCTTCATGAATTAAAGTATTTTACAAATATAACTATTAAAAAGGATGGTGGTATTTTATTTAAGAAGAATAAGAGACTGTGATCAAGCTGAAAGCTCTTTAAGAAAAGGTCATTTATAGGCCAGGCATGGTGGCTCATGCCTATAGTCCCCAAACTTTGGGAAGCCAAGGTGGATCACTTGAGGCTAGGAGTTTGAGACCAGCCTGGGCAACATAGTGAGACCTTGTTTCTACCAAAAAAAAAATTGTTTCAATTAGCTAGGCATGGTGGTACATGCCTGTAGCCCCAGCTACCCAGGAGGATTGCTTGAGCCTAGAAGTCCAAGGTTACAGTGAACTATGATCACATCACTGCACTCCAGCCTGGGCAACAGAGCAAGACCATGTTTCTAAAAGTCATTTAGGAGTAGCTCTTTCCCAGTTAAAGGTGAAGTTCACTCGTTTAGGCATGCCCCTATTAAGGCTATGCTACCTATGAAAACCTGAGAAAACAGAGAAAGATTAGCCTCACTCATGGTTTCACTAGGTAAGCCCTTTAACATCACACTGCCTTGCAACAGTGACTGATTCATTTTTACAATCGTGTCACAATCCATCATAAATACATTTGCTATGCCAAGTGATGTATAACTGGATACCCTGGGTTTCTCAGTCAGTAGAGAACCTGAAGAAATTTTCTTCGCATGTATTTATATTACCAGTGAGTATGAATTAGAAGAAACTCACATTTTAAAGGGAGAAAAACACACATTTAAAGAAATGCCTCTGGGTTGTGAGTCTTTCTTTAACTTGGTAATTAAATAGGTAGCTGGGAATTGAAGTAGAAAACATTCAAAAGCAATTTCAGGTCAAGACACCTACTCAAAGGTGTGGCAAAGCAGGTACAATTTATGGCATTTTCAGAGGATCATAGTGAACTGAAAAAAATATATATATATATATTTTAGTCAGGGTCTGACTCTGTCACCCAGGCTGGAGTGCAGAGGCATGTTCACAGTTCATTGCAGCCTTGACTTCCTAGGCTCAGGAGACCCTCTGTCTCAGCCTCCTGATTAGTTGGGACTATAGGTATGTGCCACCATGCCTGCTAATTTTTAAATTTTTTTTTGTAGAGACAAGGTCTTGCTATGTTGCCCAGGCTGGTCTTGAACTCCTGGGCTCAAGTAATCCTCCCACCTCAGCTTCCCAAAGTGCTGGGATTACAGGCATAAGCCACTGCACCCAGCCTGAACAGAAAGTTCTAAAGCCCAAATCAAAGAAAAGCAGTGCAAGGTGGGCCACACCAGTGGATGTGTTCAGTGTCAGGGACAATTTTAACATGAGAGCCATGCTAATAAATGCTCTCTCTCCATGATGGCCAGGATTGATGGTACCTTGATTTGGAAAGGCAAATTTCAACAGCGCATATTTCTGGCTTAATTTATGGTTTCCAAAATGCTTTTACACATATCATCTCATGTGATCTTTACAGCTACCTGAAGTGGCAAGGAGGGCAGGCATCCTGCTCACTTTATAAATTCTAGAAACTCGGACTCAAACTCCACCAAAGGTTTCATGGTAGAGGCAGGATGAGGTTCTAGGTTTTCTGATTCCAAAGCCAGTGGAAAAGGAAAATAAAAATTGAAAAACAGCACAAGAAGTATTTCACCATATAACTTTTAAAAAATGGATTTCAACTGCACAGCTACTCAACAACTGTGTCTGTCAGATCAGTCAGATCAGAATGAAGAGAGGTTGCCAGGAATTTTCCGTGGTCAACACGTATTCTAGGGGATGCAAGAGGAAAATGGGTACACGCAAGCTATTGTGCAAATCTGAATGAAACTACTTATTTCATGCTGATGAAGACTAACGACTCCTGTCTGCTTTCTCTCCTCTCAAAGGAAGAGTGCAGTTTCCTTACCAAGGATAAAGGGTGAGGCTTAGTGGAGAAGAACATATGGTCACACAAAACCTAGCCCATCTGTATGGGACTCACTTCAGTCCCCAAATGATCCAGTAGGAACTTAATCAGAGACTTCTTTTACCCCTCTTGTTGTGTGTGACAAGTTTTAGTGAGAAAAACTGTCCAGAATGGACAGAACATGGACAATTCCAGCAATATCTAATGACTTAATGTATACAGATTCATAAAGGGCCAATTACGTAACCAACCTTAACCACAGCTAGTGATAGTCTTCAAACAATAGAAGTATTTCTCCTTGTTACACAGAGAGTGACTGAACCTCTGAGTTTCACAGCCATGACCTTTTATGAGCTTTAAGGAAGTTTTACTGACATTCATTCATTCATTCAAATAGTTAAAGTGTATCTATTATGTGCCAGGGAATTATTCTAGCACTGGGGATATAGCCACTTGCCCTTGTAAAGCTCTCATCCTGGTGGGGAGAGACAGCAAACAAGTGAAATATAGCTTATTAGTCGGTGGAAAGTGTTACAGAGAATGAGGCAGATAGGCAAGATGGGGCAGCAGATGAGGGGGATAATACTATAATAAAAGTAGTGCCTTTGTTCACAACAGAGTAATTCATGTCAAGAGGACAGATGTATCTAAGATAGCTGAAGATATGTATTTAGAAACACACAATGAAACCTAGGGGTAGAAAGTTCAAATTTGGCAAAAGGGAAGGGATGCTGATAAAAATGGTGGGTGAGATCTTTGAAGAATCCCATGTTCTGTCTTTTATACCTAACCCACTGCTGAACTTCCAAATGTCTATCTGATGGGTATCTGAGGGGTTCCTACAGTGTACTCCTCCAATGCTTGCCCTGACACTGAGTGTTGTATCTTTTCTCCTGAGGACAAATGAAATACACATCAGACCAATAATAACATATCTCTAGACTTCCCCACAAACATCCTAGAAACCAAAACTTCCAACAGTAGGATGCATTATTTTCAGAGTAATGAATCTTAGGAGAAAACTCACCTTTTAAAAAATGTATCAAATTATGATTTAAAAACATAAGTACAATTGCCTATCCAAAAAAATTTAGTCCAAGTAAATTATGCTTTTTGTATGCATAATTTAAAAAAATGTATCAAATTATGATTTAAAAACATAAGTACAATTGCCTATCCAAAAAAATTTAGTCCAAGTAAATTATGCTTTTTGTATGCTTTTCTCTATTTTGTACTGTTACTTCTCTTCCCTGCATGAGACTCTCTACTATACTAACTCAGTTATTTGTTCCTCTAAAGAGGATTTTATTACCTTGCAGATATGTAAAGGAGCAAAGATTTCATTAGATTACTCTTCGTGAAGGATCTCTTAGACTGGGCAAGCTTTAAAAGGCTATAACAATAATATTTTTCATACAACTGAGAATAAAAGAGAAAAACTATGACCCCCCCACTGGAAATAAGAGTAGTATCCTACTTACCCGGAATAGGAATAATAGGAATACTTTCATTGGGGACCACTCGAGGTGAATTGCTATCTTCCACATAGAAATGAGCAGTCTGAAAACATTTTCTGTGAAGAAAGGAGAAAAACATGTAAACAATAAATTACACTTTGTCTGAGTTCATCATTTTTTCAATTCTTCTTTCACATATTTACACATCTTTCACAGCTTTAAACATCACACAGCACTGAGGGCAAACCCAGGTAAAAGTAGCACGATACAAGCAGATCAACATTCAGCCTATTGGAGGAGCCCAAAATATTAAAAATATCCACTTTTAATTTTAACCATATCCACCCTGATAGTCAAAAGGGAAAGGCTTAGTATTGAACTACTCAAATATGTGAAAATTTGGCACAGAGTTTTCTTGCCACACAAACTGCGAGGATTACCTCACAATATTTCTAAATTTGACATGTTACAGAGGAATAATAACTTGCTATTCTAAAACCCCAGCACCAAGTTCAAAACCACACCTTGTACCACCTTCAAATGGAGTCATCAAACAGCCCAAGTACACAATAGCACCACATTGTTTGTGCTCAGCAAAGGCCCCCGAAGCCTCAGACAGCTCTGTGAAGGGGTCAGAGGGCTTCCAGGGGACAAGCACTCAAAATCAGATGCTGCTTGCCAGACAGCATCTGAGACAAGGTCTTGGAGCTCTCAAGTGTCATCTACTTGTTTTTTGTTTCGTTTGTTTTTACCTGTACTTTAGGCAAAGCAGGGAGCACACACTGGTCATCATAGGACAGGCAGTGAAGAGAAAAGCCATCAAGCAGCTCACTTCAGCCTCTGCCTCCTGATGCTGGCTGGCCCTCGGCTTACCAGCATCCACGTCACTGCTCATTGCGGCCTTAATGAGCTGCCGGAAGCACAGGCTGAATATTTAATGAGGCTGCTCAGCATGAATGGCTATTGTGACCAGAGAAGGGTCCCTGTTCATCTGGCGGAGGGGCTTTACAATAGCTGGCCCTACTGCTGGGTCTTTTAGCCAAGCAGGCGGCATCCTTCTGGTGCTCGGTGTCACTGGGATCCATCCTCCTACTCTGGCGTCTCACACCAAGCAACATTTACACACATTATAGCTTTGCTTCTTCTGGGAGCTGTATTCCAACTACGAGACAGAGCAAGTCAACTTTTCTTCAGAGTTGTCTCTATGCATTTAATGAAAAGCATCCTGGAATAATTCCACTGGCGTCTCCTGTTTCTATGAGGCTAAAGAAGTGGGGATGGGGCAGGGGGAGGGTTGAGGGCATAAGAAAAAAAATCCAGCAACTCTATAAAGATCTCTGTGGGAGTAAAGAGACCTCAAAGTCATAGAGATTTTTTCCATCTCAGCTTTACACAGTAGCTACTATAACCACATGTAATCAAAAGTGATCACATGTCACAGCATGAAGAGCTGTTATTTAAGCAGTGCCTGTTTTCAGATAGAAAGTAGCTCTAACCAAGTGTTCATTTGGACTTCACTCTAGAACCAATCTGGACTGCTGCTCCATGCCATCAGGAGATTTTGAACATAAATGACTCTAACTCCTGGCACATGTCTCACAGAACCACTCTCACAGAGCACTGAAGAACAATGATTTTTTTCTCTGAATTGCTTGGTGTCTATGATATAAACAATAAAACAAGTTTTTGTCCCTCTTCATTTAGCTGCCTTTACCTAAATTTGGGGAAAACATCAGTTAGTCAGATTTAAGCTACATGGATATGAAATGCATATTTAAATTTAAGGCTCTGGTGCTAACCAAATCTTCTGAAGGTAAAATGATGGAAATCCATGGAAAAAATATGATTTTGATGTTTGGAGTAATAGCTTCTTTCTGTTCCTAAATTAGTTGCTAAGTTTTCTACTCCTGGATTCCTTCTTCCCTGTCTCCATCTCCACAATTTGCACACATTTCCAGAATGTAACAGGAAAATTAATATATAGGTTGTAGGCTTCACAAATAAGCTAGAACCTTAACCACCCAGTGTGAAAGCTAGGGAAAATCTGCTTCTGTGGAGTTAGAGGGTCGACCATTCAAGTACTTAACAGCCCAAAGAAGTGCTCTAAGTCACTGAGGTGAATGGGATTCAATTTACTGGGTCAACCTTTCACAAATGGAGAAAAACAAACAAAAAAAGAAATAACTTTTATTTTAAGACCATAATTACTATGGCTATTAAATTTCTAAAATATAAAGCTATTAGTAAACAGAATGATTATTAGCCAAGTCAAGTCACTTGGAAAGAATATATATACTACATTGTAGTTGTTTTTCCTAGAAGACAAGCAGACAATTCAGTCTGTCTTTCAGTTACATGTAGAACTAAAGGCTCCACATTATCTTTGAAAAAAGCAGTATGTACTGAAGCAAACCACACTCCAGTGCCCCATGTGCTGCTGTTTATAATGGATTTTCCCTGGAGCAAAATAACCCCGTGATTGCCAGAGAAAAGCACACAACTGGGGAGAGGGTCAGAAACCTGAGGACGAGGTTCAGAACATCTGTACCTTGCTGCACAGATGTGCTTTCTTCCCTCACAAAGACACATGAAGGCAACCAGCTACAGAACTTTGGGGGGATGTCTTCCCTTGGAATAAAGATTTCAACGGATTCAGTAAATGTTAATCCAGCACTCACAGCACAGAATCAAGCATGCAGATAACGCATTCCCTGCCACTGCCTAAAATCCTTAAAGCCACTTCCTTAAGCCTGGTTAAGCACTGGAGTAATTGAGAAAGAATGACACAAGTAACATGATTTTTACAGAAAAATTAGGAAACACAAATGAACAAAATTAAAAAGTCAATTAAAATCACCTGAAATCCTCTTCCTAGTGATTATTGCTACACACACACACACACACACACACACACACACACACACACACACACACACACACACAAATTGCTTTTGAGTTGGAGTCTTACTCTGCCATCCAGGCTGTAGTGGCTTGATCACAATGATCACAGCTCACAGCAGCCTCAACCTCCTAGGCTCAGGCCATTCTTCCATCTCAGCATTCTGAGCGGCTGGGACCACAGGTGCACGCCACCATGCCTAGCTGATTGTTTTTATTTTTGTAGAGACGAGGTTTTGCTGTGTTGCCCAGGCTGGTCTCGATAATCTGCTCGCTTAGGCCTCACAAAGTGCTGGGACTTCAGGTCTGAGTCACTGTACCTGGCCACAGTTAATATTTTAGGGTATTTCTTTTTACACTTTTCCTCATTTATTTATTGACTATTCCTTGATCTGCAAGAATAATAAATAAGACACACAAGGCCCCAGCCCTCCTGGTGCTTATGTCTTCATGGGGACAATCCATCACAAATAAGTAACCAAATAATTTCAAATAGTCAAGAGTTATGAAGAAAGCAAAACAGTGGTGCATTAACTGATCCGGGCTGAAGAAAGGAACTTCACTGAGGAGGTAGCATTTGAGCAGAGACCTAATTAAGGAGGACTAGCTCTGTGAAGTTTTGGGGGAAGACCACTGTAGGCAGATCAACCAGCTTGTTAAGGAGCCTGATAGCAGAGGGAGTTGGCAGTTATAGGAACTGAAAGGAAGCTAGACACAAGGGAAAGGCTGTAGAAAGTCAGGCTGGAGCAAGGTGGGCAAAAGCCTGATCATGCGAGATCCAGCAGGCCACAAATGATCCATTGATATCTAAGAGCAAGGGAAGTCAGTGAAGGGCTGTAATCCCTGGAGTAGCACAGTTTGCCTTGTTTCTTTCAAAAAGCTCATTTTGTCTGCTATCTGATGAATGAATTAGAGAACAACAACAATGGACCGAGGAGACCAACCAGTGGGCTATTGTAATCTCACCCAAATAAGAACAGATGGATCCTTTTCTGTTTCTTGTTGTTGTTTTAAAAAAGAAAAGAAAATCATACTACACACATATCTTCCTGATAACAAATACAGACTGACATCCCCTTTACTAATGTTTGCTTAATCTTCCATTTCATGGTACACTACATGTTTGGTATTTAATGTATTCCTTTAATACTATTTTGGGGGGGGTCTACTCAGTGCCAAGGACTGATGAAGGTGGAAGGCTGCTGTCAACTTTTTATCACCCTCAACAATACAGAGATGGTCCCTTTGCATGTACTAATTCTACATTGCATGTTGAATACCTAAGAAAAGCAGATGGATATCACATGACTTATTTTTAAGTTAGGACCCTTTCATTTCAGAGAAGTCCCATGATAAATTTTGCTGCTTCACCTTCAGTGATATCCAGGAATAAAAAAGCAAAGGCATAGATTTCAGAGAAAAGGAAAGCAAAACACAAGTTTGAATGCCTCTAAACCATGATATGCTCAAAGAGGCAGTAGTGTTTCTAATTTTGAGCTTAGGGGAAATGGAGATAGAATTTCTGAAAGTGCTCGAGTATGTCACTGTGTGTACAATTTCAATTTTCTACCTAGGTCCAATTTTCTTTCAACTAGCTTACCCTTAAAGTCCCTAACTGAATGAAACAGACTTCTAAGATCACGAAGAACCATTTTCTAAAATGATAATTTCTTCACAATGAATATTTGTAAGTACCCCAAAAAGAGAAAATGATGAAATAGATGTTAGGAATGAAAAAAAAAAAACCCAAAAAAACATTTACAAGTATAACTGCAAATTATGCTCCAATGAATGCCCAAAACAGAGTTCACATTTCTAACTCAGCCCCTTCCTTTACTTCCCTCCCCCCTGCCCAGAGTGCTATCTGTCTCTTTAAGGAACTGCAGCCAGGTCACACTATTCTCCCTGACCATGACTGGTCTAGTAATGACCCACATTAGTTATCTCCTGCTTTCCCTAATGTACATGTTCAGCATCTATTTTTCTGACAGTTTAAATTCCCCAATTCAGGTATACCTTAGTTTTGAGAGGTCCTGAAGAGTCCCCTCTCTCTTTCTCTCTTAAAGTTTTGGTCAAATGTTGGTTATTAGCCAGCAGTGCATACCTCTTTGGTTTAGGGAGCTTTTAAAATACCCATGCTGGGTGAGCCCTACTCCTGTGTATTCTGAAAAGACTTCCTTCTGAGGATGCTGGTGTGCACTGTCCCTGATGACCAATTCCTGAGAGTCTCTAGCATTGTCACTAAGAAGCCACTAAAAAACCAAAACAATCTTAAATGGTAGGCATCATAAAAGTAAGACTAGAATTTATAGTGGTTAAGACTTTAAGGGTGATAACATAATCATCTCAAATACAGATGCACATACTTGAATAAGAATTTGAAGGTCTTCTGTTCCATTTCTATTAAGACCTAAGTTCTGAGAAATAGGATAGCATTCTTATAAGTTGGAGCAAAGTGTCCTGCCATGACACTGAGTTAAAAGTATTTTCTCAGATCACAGAAAAAATTTAGATTTCTCAAATGAAAGTTTTTTTCTCCTAAAGTTAGCCTTAAAACACCCTTGTGAATTGCTCTACTTGCCTGGTAGGAAAATTAATTTCAGTTTCTAAGAAGGAATTGAAGTTGTCAATATTTACTTCAATATTAAGTAGTTCAGTGATGTTTGATGACCTGAATTCAAAGTATCCTGCCACTTGAACTGGAAAACCACTGTATTTGATTTTCTAAAATCCATTCCCATCAAGAAAGTACTAAGATAGAGGGAGATACATCAAATATTCATTGAACACACCCAACAAGAAAGATATAGCCCAGCTGGCACAAGATAGTTTCTCAATTCAGATCCAATAGGTATATGGGACAAAATGAAAATGAAAGAGTATGAACCTGCTGATCCCTAGTTGGTCTCATTTCTCATACGCCTCTCACAGAGTGAGCATCTTGCCACAATGAATGGGAATTCCTTTTCAAAGGAATGCATTTTTCTTATAACACAGTACTTCTGGTGCTCGACCAAAGATGGCCAACATAATTAGATCTATGCACATCTCCACAGAAAGTTCCAAGTAGCAAATTAGAAGAAGTCTTTCTATATTACTCTTCATTCATTTATTCCTTTTTAGAAAACCAACATGGACTCATATATTTTATTTTATTTATATTTTTGAGGGGAGGCACACATATTTTAAAAAGATTTCCAAGAAAGCCTTGACTGGAAGTCCAGAGGGTAATGTGCGTTATTCTCTCCAGCAGTTGATTTCATCCATGTGGATTCTGGTTAGCAGCTCCCTGATCTCAAGCCCAGACCTGTGGTCCAGATCTGTAGGATGTCTAAGTCCTTGTAGGAGTGTGTATGTATTCGTGAGCCTGGCTTCTAAAAAGTACCTGGGACACATGAGGCTTGTGATTATGAACATTTGCTTTTGGACTGAAATTTCTACAAATAATTTTCCCTTCTTTCAAATAAGAGAGATATTTTAAGGAAAAAGACCTTTTAAAAAATCAAAACTTCCACTCTTGTGAAAGCAGAGCGCACACATGTGCAGTGTACATCTTTTAACTGGGATGCAGTAAACATCGACCAGTATCAGCTGTCAGCTTCAAATCCCTGAACATCCCACTGAAACACACTGCCAGCACATGACAGGTTCCAGTGTATTTAATTGGCCTTCTTGGCTAATGAAACACACACATACCCAGCTGCTCTGACAGTGCTTTATAGGTACTAATAAAATACAAGCTATAGAGGCTTACTAGCCAAACAAAATGTAGCAAAATACAAAATAAGCAAAACATCTCTATATGTCCGACCCTCCCCCCGCTTCCTGCCAGGAATTTAACACATTTTTAGGGCTGAATACCCAGAATGACCAAATGTCTGCACAAAGGTCTTTCTTTACGCCGCTTCTGGTTTTCCAGGCACCTGTTTATACAACCTCTGATATGTGCTAACAATTTCCTTCTATTTCTTTCTGCCTCCTCTAACAAGAACCTGGAAATAATTTAGGTACCAGTACTTTTCAGAAGCAAAGTGCTGATTTGAGCCCAGAAAGACTGAATATTAGAAATGTCTGAAATTTCATTCAACACTGCTGTATTTAAAAAAGATTCCCCCAAAGGCAAGCATCCAAATCTGCTTACAGGAGAGGGGGTTCCTGAGGTCTACAGACATCTGGGCCAACATGTACATCCCTTTCAACAAGCTTGAGGTGTCACAATGTTCTCATCCAGGGTCCTCGGCTTACAATAAAAACACTGTCCTCAACATTACTATTACCGCTCAGCACGAGCAGAGAGAAAGGTCACAGAGTAGTTTCCACACTCATATGAAAACCCGGAATCACGAATCAACCAATGTTGATATATAGGAATTAGAAACCAAGTCACTGTCTTCAAATTAAACTCAATGGTTTTCTAATCACATCAGGGTGGGAAGGAGGCTGTTAGCAGTGTGCATGCAGCTCAAAATCCTAATTGCAGACTTGAGCAGGCAGTTGGTTGAGCTGCTGCTGAATATTAATTACGTAATCTTCACTGATTTATAGACTGCCCTCATTTAAATTTACAGTGGCCTGCCCGCTAATAATCCCATTTATTCTCATGCTGTCAAGAACAGAAATCACGTTAATATTTACTTTTGTAAATGGATCTGTTGTAGTAAACCCTGCATGAATAAGAGCCACTTATAAGTAGAAAGTTGAAAACGTTCACATGCCTTCAAGGAAGGTAATGAAGAGCTGTATTAAAAATACATGGATTGATTTACGAGGGCAAAATGTTTCAAGAAATTGAAGTGACAAATGTAACAATAGAAGAAAAAGGCTGTGGGTGTTAGACTTTTCATCAAAGAGGAGTGTCTGTCGGAAATAACTCCGGGATTCCACATGGAAAGGAGCCAAATTTAAGTTCTAAGTGGAGATTTTTTTCATATACAACAACTCACTTGCTGTTAAGTTTCCTTTAATGTGTGTTAAATGATTCAGTTTACAAAACTCAGTTTACACTCAGAGTATCTTTGCAGAAAGGATCTCCTAAAAAGAAAAACTGAGAAACCAAAATACGCTTCTGGTGGCCATATTTTCCAAATCATAAAAGGGGGCATGAGATTTGACAAATGGGAATGTGCTTCTGGGAATGACAGAATGGCATGTTTCACATCAGGGCTGTCCTGGAAATACCAGGGCATATGGTTGTCATACCTTGGATAAACAGAGCTTTACCAGATAGAAGTCTGGAAAGAAGGGAAGAGAAAGAAGAAAATAAAATCATGCACAAGATGGATGGAGTGTGAAAGAAGAGGCAAAGATTAAAAGGGGAAAAATATTTCAAAGATATTTTAGATTTCACATGAGCAGGAGAGATGTCCCAGTCAATTCTTGTTACAGCTGGAAGTGACAAAAATCTGATTCCCACAGTGAGAGTTTTATTGGATAATTCCAACTCCCGGCAAAAATGTCTTTAGGAAGGTGGGAGAAAATGAATAACTCACAGGCACAAAAGTGGTCTCAAGACAACGTATTACCTTACTAAACATTTAGGTTTTCCAAGAAATCCTTGCAGATATCTAGGGATAACTGAAGTACTGGTAATACTTTCTAGGAAATAAGAGAGCAAAGATCTCTTATAAACCATGTTTTGGCAAGAGCAAGAATCTGAATGTGACAGTTTTTATCCTACAGCTGGATTCAAGGAAGGGAACCCTGGAGAGTACTTCCCAAGGCTCCCAGCTGTTACCTGTAAGAGAAGGCTTGAAGTCATGGGCTTTGAGGCAGCTGTCTTTCCCTTTGGACCCTAGCCTTGAATGTTCTGAACATTCAGACTGAAGCTTGAAGGACTCTCTATCTCATTTACTACCGTTTTCAGACATGGACACAATCCTCCACTGATCTGGGAAGGTTAATGGGCCAACTCATTTTGGGAAGAAGGTAGGAAATGAAATTTACATTTGATTTACTGAACGTATTATTCAGTATTTATAATCTAAAATGGTCTGGTAAAAGCCTTTTGGCAAATACTTATTTTGTTAATATACTAACTGACTGTATTTTGCTGTGACAGTAATATTCTAAGGATCTGATAAGGTATTATTATCTGCCTCTTCACTAAGTCCCAGATTGCAATATTTTTTAAGTATTTGGGACCACCTAGAAAAAAAGATGATTCAGACATCAGATTAAATTTCAAATGATTTTAAAATGTACTATTAAAATTTGAAACCATAAAGGTACTTTTTTTTTTGAGTCAAGGTATCACTCTGTCACCCAGGTTGGACCTTCTAGGCTCAGGTGATTCTTCTGCCTCAGCAACCTGAGTAGCTGTGACTATAGGTGTGCGTCATCACACCCTCTAATTTTTTTATTTGTTTGTTTGTACAGATGAGGTTTCACTGTGTTGCCCAAGCTGGTGTCAAATTCCTGGGCTCAAGCAATCTGCCCGTCTCAACTTCCCAAAGTGCTGGGATTACAGACGTGAGCTACCACGCTCATCCTGAAACCAAAAAAGTACTTTTTAAAATTTATCTATTTTTGAGTTGGAGTCTCACTCTGTCACCCAGTCTGGAGTACAGTGGCCGTTCCTGGCCACTGTAGCCTTGACCTGCTGGGCTCCGGCCATCCTTTCGCCTCAGCCTTCCAAGTAGCTGTAACTACAGGCGCGTGCTACCACACCCGGCTAATTTTTTGATTTACTGTAGAGATGAGGTCTCGCCAAGTTGCCCAGGTGGGTCTCGAACCGGCGGGCTCAGGCAATCCACTCACCTCAGCCTCCCAAAGTGCGGGATTACAGGCTAAGCCACCGAGTCCGACTAAAAAAAGTACTTTTAAAAAGTAAGCCCAGACTGAAGTGCAGTGGCATAATCACAGCTCATCACAGCCTCTAACTCCTGTGCTCAAGCTATCCTCCCTCCTCAGCCTCCCAAGTAACTGGGACTATAGGCACACGTTATCATGCCCGGCTAATTTTTTTTTAGAGAGACGAGGTCTCACTATTGCCCAAGCTGGTTTTGAACTCCTGGGATCAAGTGATCCTCCCGCCTTGGCCTCCCAAAGTGCTGGGATTACAGGCATGAGCCACCACACCTGGCAGAGATTTTTTTGAGGATAACTCAAAATCTAGAAAACAAAAAAGAAAATATAAATACGTTTGATCATATAAAAGTCAAAGAAGAACCATCAACAGTTAAAAGGCAAATTACAAATTGGGAAAGAAATAGTTGCAGCCCATACTACTAACAAAGAATGTCACTCTTGATTAGAAGAAGATAAATAACTCAAAAGAAATAGTTTATGGAAAGATAAAAAGTAATGGTTCCACCTCACTTATAATAAGAAACAACACATCGTTAGAACTATTCTGAGACCCTGTGAGTGCCTATGAGTGAAAGAGGCCAACGTTTGACAACACACTGTGCTGGGGAGGATGTAGTGAAATAGGTAAGCTCATACACTGCTGTAGAAACTCGCCTTGCTCCCAGCATGGAGGGCAATTTGGCACCACTCATCAAAATTCCAAATTGCATGTACCCTATGATACAGCCAATCTCTTAAATTGATCCTATAGATACACTTATCCACTTGCAAAAGGACACAAAAACAAAGTTATTCATTACTGTATTGTTTGTAATAACAAAAGACGGGGAACCCCCCAAATGACAGCCATAGGGATTGGTTAAATAAATCATGATGAATTGGTACAAAAAAAATACCATGCTTCTGTTAAAAAAAAAAAAAAATGAGGAAACTATACCGGCATAGAGAAAAACTGTGCTAAGTGAAAAGAGCAAGGCACTTGATGGTGTGTGCAGTATCCCTTGTGTACAAGGGGATAAGGGGACAGATAATGATATGTGCTCATTTGTACATAACAATCTCAGGAAGGACAGCAAACTAGGAACAGTGGTTGCCCATTTGTGAGCAGGTAGGGGGCAGTGTGGGCAGGTAATAGGATGGCGATTTGGGGCTGCATTTAATTTTACACTTTTTGATTTTGAGCCATGTCAAGTATTACCTCTTCAAAATTTAAATCAGCATTATTGAAAAATTAAATACGTGAATCTAGTTTGTATATTTCTTTCTTCCCCTTTCTGGGGGATAATGAGCTGTCATATCTCACAGCTGTTGTCCTGCTTTCAGCAATTCTCCCCAGGCTGTGCCTCAGCCAGCATAGTCTCCTTCCTTCCTGCCACAGGACAGAGAGACAACAGGGACAAAAGGGAAACACCATGTTAAGTTAACATGCAGGACTCTGTAACAGCTCATATAGCTGTTTGGAGGGTTGGGAGTCAGGCATCACTGGGAGCTTTTCTCCTCATTCCTGGCCATGGTTGTTGTTTTTTTTTTTGAGTTGGAGTCTCACTCTGTCACCTGGGCTAGAGTGCATTGCACACTCACTGCCACCACAGCCTTGACCTGCTGGGCTTAGGCAATCCTTCCACCTCAGCCTTCCAAGTAACTGGAACTACAAATGCACGCCACCATGCATGGCTAATGTTTGTGATTTACTGTAGAGACGAGGTCTCACCGAGTTGCCTGGGCTGGTCTCGAACTCCTGGGTTCAGGCAATCCCCTTGCCTTGGCCTCCTGAAGTGCTGGAATTACAAGCTGGGCCACCGTGCCTGGTCCCAGCCACATTTTAGATGGAGAGTCCAGCCAGGAGAGGAAACGACAGTGGATGGAAAGAGGCAAAGGTGGGAGACAGAGAGGCAGGTGGAAGTGTTTCCCCTGATCCATTCCAGCCTCCCGCAGAAGCCTGGAGGAGAACCCTGTCCTCCTAAGGTTTTTCATAAAGCGACAACAGGATGGCCCTGGGTTAGGAGGCAGTGGAAGTACCTGGGGAGAGAATGGAAGTACCTGGAGAGGGACAGTGGGCTGATGGGGAATAAGGAATTGTAGGCTGTGGAGGAACAGAATACAGCAGTGTGGCCAGCGTAAGGAAGAGTTGAGCCTAGGAGCCCTCCTAGGTTACAACTTATACTTGGCCCATCTCTTCTTCATGGAATACTCAGCACAGCACACTGAGCAGTGACAGGAAGGGATACAGTTCAGGACTCAGACCATGGTGTGAAGTCCCAGGGCAGCCACTTAGGCAGGGAGGCCTAACCTGGTAACGTAACTTCTCAGAGCCTCAGTTTTCTCATCTTCTCAGTGGGTAATATATGTCACACACTAAGCATTTTACACAGACTACTTTATTTAATCTTCACAAAAATCTCATATAAAGGAGCTACCATTAGAGACATTTTCTAGATAAGGAAATCAAGGCTCAAAGGGATTCCTGGTCACATAGCTAGGAAGTGACAGAGCTGCAGTTAAAATCCATAACTCCCTGAGTAAAAGTCTCTCTTTTTAGCTACTATACTATCTAAAAAAGTAAAGAAAATGATATGATTCACAGTCAGGGGAATTCTATAAATACTTGTAGCTTCCCAAGATGGTTCACAACTCTTAGACCTAGAAGAAACTGTGCTTTCCCCAAGCTTCCTTCACCCAGAAGTAGAGGCAACACCAGAGAGTTTGGGGGCACCTCTCTTATGATCTAAAATATGTCTGTAACAAGCCCACTCCCGTGTTAGGGGCCAAGCACATAAATGAGATAGTCTAGCACGGTACAGCATCTTATCTGGGAAGGACTTAGAAATTGGATGTGCATTTATCTTTGTGCTATTCATGAAGCAATGCTGACTCTTTAAAGTGTTAGAGGCAAAAATACATTATATTTATAATGGACTGGGTATGAAAGTTCGGCATCTAACTGATATCCAAGGTCTCGCTCTTTTAAGATTAGATCTTTGAATCCAAAGCTATACAGAGACATTTCTATATCAGTTTTTACTGTTGGAGTTTTGAAAATGTACTAGAAATCAAAGACTTTAATAAGCAAAAAGAGACTATAGAATAATTACCAACATCAGCGGTTATTGCCTTCTTTACAAGACAAAACTTATACAGTACAGTCTAAAAGAAAATAGGTTGTGAAATTTCTCATTATTCTGTCAAATTCCTGAACTACAGTCTCTCAGATATCTTAGGTATATCTCATTATAATGGAAGGATACCTAAAGTTTCATCTCAATAATCTGATTTACCCACAAAGAGACACATCATTCTATAAAAAATTGAACATAAATTCTATAAGGTGGTTCATTGAAAGTAAAAAGGGACTGCTCCTAACATAATGTGGATTTCTGAATTAGCCTAATTAGCAATTTAATATTAAAAGCTTATCATATTAATATTAAATCAAATTTGCTTAAGATAAGTTTTACAGAAATACTATCAAGAAGCTCAAGTATAATCTAGGAGTCCTAAACATTTATTATGAATCTTTCCAGGACAATAATTATTCCAGGTATTTAAATAACCTAGACCATAAGTCCTTGACATTAAATGAAAAAAAAAGAATTGCAGGGCATAGTGACTCACACCGAGCACTTTGGGAGGCTGAGGCGAGAGGATTGCTTAAGCCCAGGAGTTTGAGACCAGCCTGGGCAACAGAGTGAGACTCTGTCTCTACAAAAAATTTTTTAAAAATTAGCTGGGCATGGTGGTATGTGCCTGTAGTCCCAGCTACTTGGGAAGCTGAGAAGGGAGTATTGTTTGAGCCCAGGAGTCCTAACCTGCAGTGAGTTGATCATACCACACTGCACTCCAGCCTGCACAACAGAGTGAGAGCCTGTCTCAGATAAATAGAAATTAAAAAGTTTTACCCTTTTTATGGAAGGATACATGGTATATCCGAAACATTTGGTCACTTCTCTCTCCTAGTCTTCATTCCTAATTTATCTATAAATTTAGGTTTCTCAAAGATATTTTTTACTTATAAGGCTAAATGCATGCATTATGTGTTTTCTTAGAAGAAGCTCTAAAACATGCAAATATCTGAAATTTTCAAAGAAAAGGGATGCAATACACATATAGAAACAAACACAGAGCACCCCCAGTATAAACCCATAAACAAAAAACATCCCCCAAAACTGCAAAACAAAGCAAAACAAGCATACACAGAACATTAATACCAGCTACCCCCAAGCTGAACTGATAGGTGCAAGGCTTACTTTCAGGCGTTGGAGTAGAGAAGGTGACTTTCAGCATTGCGCTGTCTACAAGACTTGAATCCCCATGGCAACAAAACAGAAATTCAGCAAGCCAGTCCCGGCCATCGAGACCCCCCCGCCTTAAGCTTGACTGCCCCTCACCTGCTCCCCTTTTCTCCTCTCTCCCCAGAAGAAGGCACTTCACGGAAACGTCTGGAAAAGCCCTTGGACTTTATTTTGTTACACCCTCTAAATGGACAAAAACAAAAGAGAACAGGTGTAGAAGACAGTATTTTCAGTTGGCCATCAAGAGTTCTACATAAACATCCTCCCTCCCCTCTAACACAGACGGACCCCATCATCAGGCCTCATTTGGGACATTTTCAAAAGATGATACTGATGCACAAAGGTGGCTGATTTTATGAAGGCTTTTATGCTAAAGTAAGAAACACCAAATGGGAACTGTGTTCTCATAGGCCATCTTTATACATGAGCAACCTGCATTACCCCAGGTGTTAATGGAAGGAAAGGATACTACACACACAATCATGACCTTTCTCGTTCATATACCCACTTTTCCACCTTTGACACACTGCCCTGGAAAACAGGATGGCTTAAAATACCACTGGAGTAAACAGAAATTGGTGGAAATCTACTGAGGACCATTTGGACCTCTCTTCTACCACAAATTTCTCTGAACTTGGTGCCATGAGACAAATCTGGGGTTTTGCCTTCTCTTGCATTTCTCTCATCTCTGGACACTTTCCTGATTCCCAATACAGGCCATAGAATAAACAGGAGAGGCACCCCAGGGAGACGGGAACAGCAGTTGGCAAGCTATTACTACTTTTTCTAACTCTGTCTGTAGTTTCCCCTTAAAATTTAAATGACTGTAGCATCTGAGACCTAGAATCGGAAAGACGCACTGTTGTCACACATGGACACCTGAAAGTGTTTGTGAAATGATTCCTATTCTTTTCAAACTGTTAATAAAATAGCAATGATAAACTCAGATATGTTTTCCTCTTTGGAAGTGCTGCTGAATCCCTCAGAGAAATCTGAAGATAGGTATGTCATTCCAAAAAAGTTAACATTTTGTTAACTTCCTCTAATTCTTGAGTGGTGGGTTTTTCTTCACTCTTAATACAAGCTTCCGTTTGTTTTGATATTCATCAGACTCCGTATTGGGTAAAAGTGCTTGGCCCAGGAACCAAAATTTAGAGAAGCCAGAACTTGGAATATGATGAAAAGGGGGAGGGACTGCTGTAATTCAGAACTTCCTGTCTCCCTCTATTGAGAACATTCAGCAACTACAACGACTGTCCTCCAAACATCACGGATATGCTGTGTGGCTACGAGCATTAATCTGAAGAAATCACGAGTGTGTTGGAATGTTTTTACAAATTCTTATAAAAACTTGAAATTTGCAGCTTCCTAAAATATTTAGACTTTTCCTCAACCCTTAGCCCTACTCTGAATTCTGCCAGATTCACTCTTGCGGGAATTTTGGAGCGGAGCCGGCTATCTCCGCAGTTTTTCCTCACACACAATCACAGGCGCTTAAAACTACCACCCGTAAACTGACAACACTTTTGCTGAGAAGCAAATGCCACACGATCAATAACTAATATCTCGAATAATCGAGGGGGCTACCTGAGCAATCTAGTAGAACAGATACAATCAATCCTGGGGTGGGGGGAGAAAACTGGTAATTCTGAGTCACCCAGAGAAGGATGGTTGTTACCTAGAATAGACTGAACATACAAGGAATTTCCCATTCCTGAAAAGTGAGCTTGGTTTAAAAATTTACCCACCCACCACTTCCCTACCAGAATTCGGCCAGCCTTTTATGTATCATGGAGCATGTTTAAATGGCAACCTTTAGCAATGAATCTCTCCTCGCTTTTGTCTAATGACTGTGTGTTAGCTTATTCCAAGAGCTTCCACTGGCATCTCAGGGCCAACTCGACAGCAGGGGGCCGGTTACTATAACAACTGACAGCTCTTGTGAATTCTGAAAGGCCCCCGAGTAGCCATTTGGGAAACAGTTATTGCACAAAAAGTTGCCTGAGATCGGCAGTATTAGCAGCCACATGACCCAGAGCTCCCCGCATACACAGTTGTACAGAGAAAGAAAAAAGAGGAGGCCACCTCCAGGAACAGCTGGGGACCTCAAAAGGCTTCCCGCCCCCATTCCCTTCAGCATCTCAGAGCAAGACAGTTTAACACCACAGTGTCATCAAAAGTGCTTGAGCTCTCCCCACTGGCTTGACACACTGTCAGGCTCTGAAGAGTTGAATTATAAAAATTATTCCTAATGATTAAAAAAATTCTTGAAATATGGTCACTGATATAGGTTCCAGAAAGAGAAGAATGGTACAGTCACCAGTTTAAAAAGAAAAAAAAAAATGATGCCCAGAATACCTATGGTCTAGTAAATGGTCTGTTAGCAGAAAAGATAAAGGTGATCGTGCGAAGCCACCAAAAATTATGACTCGGGAGCTCAGATTTTTCCAGACTTGAGAAAAGTTTTATATAAACCTACTCTTTTTTTTTTTTGAGACAGTGTCTCACTCTGTCGCCCAGGCTGGAGTGCAGTGGCATGATCCCGGTTCACTGCAGCCTCGATCTCCTGGGCTCAGAAGACCCTTCCGCCTCAGCCTCCTGAATAGCTGGGACTATAGATGCGTGCCACCATGCCTGGTTATTATCATTATTATTTTCTTTTTTGATAGAGATGAGGTCTTGCTATGTTGCCTAGGCTGGTCTTCAATTCCTAGGCTTAAGAGATTCTCCTACCTCAGCCTCTCAACATGCTGGGATTACAGGCATGAGAGACACCATGCCCGGCCTAAATCTACCTTTGGATTCTCATTCTCTCCCTCAGTGTAAGAAGGTACTGAAGAACAACTAGGGCTGACTCAGTGTCTTTGTACATGCAGAATCTCCTAAAAAAAAGAATCTGATTCTACCTATGAAAGTGGATTTTTCTTTGAACAAAGGAAGGGCAGTTTGACAGAGTTTGCCCTCTGGCAATACGGAATGTTCCATGAGCCAGTCTCTTTCAGGTCATCTGCACAGTTGCCTCTGCCTGGAACACTTGTCCTTTTTCTTTGTTCTGTGAAAATCACAGCCCAGGCCCGCTGAGGCAGGAGGATCCCTTGAGCCTAGGAGTTCCAAGACCAGAGACCCTGTTTCTACAAAAAGCAGAAAAATGCCTGCAGTCCCAGCTACATAGGAGGCTAAGGCAGGAGGACTGCTCGAGCCCAGGAGTTTGAGGCTGCAGTGAGCTGAGATCATGCCACTACAGCCTGGGCAACATAGTAAAACCCTGTCTCAAGAAAAAAACAAAAACAAAAACCCACAGTCCAAATATCCTCTTCTCCAAGAAGCCCTCCCTGGCTCCCTCTCCTTTCCACCCTACCCTGGCTGTGGTCAGAGTCTCCTAGAACACATTGTTTTCTTTCAACACCATTGCAAGCCAGGGGAACACAACTTCAACCATTCACAGGGGCCAGGCAGGAAATGGGGGGAAGGTAGAGACTGGCAAACCTGTGGGCAAGTGTCCCCTGAAAAGGGGTCACCACGGTGGCACAAGGGAATCTGATAAGAGTGTTGCAACTCTTCCAATTCATCAGGAGAACCCAGACAACTGGGGTTTTCAGTTAAATCTTTCTATTTTCAAAATGGATCAAGGTTTTAAGAACAACATGGTGGCTAAACAAATCCCATCCGGAGACATCAGTTTTTGACCTCTAATTGGGATATTCTTTGTTTACCTGCTCCTCTCCTCCACTAGGCTCCGAGTCCCTTGGAGGCAGGAATTGTGTCCTGGATGAATATTTACTGCCTGGTACAAACTAGATGCTTAGGAAATGGTGAATGAATGAACAAAGGAAGGGATAAATGGGCCAGCCATAAAGGGTCTTAGGCAACAAAACAGAGCCCTGTGGAGAGACACTCCATAACATGATCCTGGACAAGTCATTTCCCCTTCTGGAAACTGTTTCCTCTCTTGGGACAAGGGCGATCCAGTCTCTGATGGCTTGTCTACTGCATGTGGCTTCTGGAGGGAGAAATAATGCAATGTGTTCTTCTGGTGGCTGCTAACAGCAGTGTTTCCCCCTTTCCCACCTCTTCACAGTCACCTGCATGAAGTCATTCTCATCACATCCACCTCCTTTGTGACTTTGCTGGGGCAAAAGGGGGAGCAAACACCTAATCCGAATCCAGTCATCAGCAAGTAAACTTGGAAGTGTCGGCCGCTAGAGCAGATGGGAGAAGAGTGTGCGCCTCGGCTCGCGGCAGCTCTGGTGTCATTGTTGCTACTGTGGCAATAAAGGAGGGATCTGCGTTCCAGTGAGGCACATGTGGTCAGTCATCCCTCGAGCAAGAGAGGGGTGTTACCACATGCCCACACTCGACTCTCGCATGCATCTGTTTGTTTGCCTGAGCCTCCATGATGCCAACACAAATCCCCCACACATTTGCGGTTTGCATCCCTTCATATTTATTACACTCTGTTTCCCACTGAACATCCAGGGAAGAAAAAAATTGCAATGTCAACAAAACTCACTTGTTTTCATGAACAGCATTCTTAATGAGGAGGCACCAACACATGGCAAAATTTCTGAAAATCTAAAGACGGGACTTAGAGTAAAAGAGAGACCTTTTTTCCTATCTGCATATGTGGCTAATTTGGTGTTGACTGATTTACCACAGAATTTACAGATGGCTTGGTCATGTGTTAAAGAGGAACATGAATTTACCAGATCAGATTGAGACACCCTTCGAACGCCAAACTTAAGTAGACCTGGGTCAGATGTTACCATTTCCACTAGAGGGTTTCCAGTTTTCTGTTCCAGAATTCATGCAGACAGCTCAGCCCTATCTGAATCGGAGAAGCAAAGCTGTTCCACACTCTTGGAAAGTCCTCTTCCAGGCTAGAATTACGATCAATACAACGCTACATTTATCATCAAGAAAACTAGCACTGAACAGCCAGCACTGAGACATAACAGATAGGTTATACTATTGAACATCTAAATCTTCTCAAGTGATGGAGATGTAACTGAGTGGACATACCATAAGTCAGCTTATAGAATGTTTGAAAATATCATTGGTCCCTAAAGTTTTCTTCTACATGATTGTAGCAAACCCAAACCATAGTATGTTTGTACCTGGTCTTTCAAACCAGTTTACGAACATCACATAGCAGGTAAGATGGTCTCTTTTCCTGGAGTATCTTTTCAATGCACAAACATGTACTATAAAAGCAGGCTGTGGAAGGAAGTAAATGCTTCCAGGTGTAAATAACTCGTCTAGGCAAGATACTGTACTGGTTAAGACAGTGGGCTATGAAATCAAGTTGGCTGGGTTCAAATCTCAGAGCTACCAAAAATAAACACTGTGACTTGGGCTGTTATCTGATCTTACTAAGCCTCAGTTTTCTGATCTGCAAAATGAACATAATAATACCAATTATTTCTCAGGATTTGTATGCTGATTAGGTGGGGATGTTATCTTCTGAGCACATGTCTGGTATGGTTAATATTCAAGAAAAGGTTCTTGGTTATACTGATCTTAAGATATACAAAGTCATTTCAGGGGTGTGACTGTTCATCAGACAAAGAGCTACCTTCAAAGCAACTTTCCTCAGGATTACAGAAAAAGCAAATTCAAAATATTTTTTGTGATACTCACAATTCTGAGAGGACACCAACATCTTGCTCACAAGTAGCTACACTATCCTACAGCCCAGCTGAGAAACCAGTTGCATACCCCAGCACGGTGACTGACCACCCGGCAGGTAGCTCCTCTCCCAGTATTAACCTCAAAGTATGCAAACCAAAAAGAAACCTTCCAAAAATTCTCCTCTTCTGAGTGGCAGCAGCTGTGCTGCTCCAATCTTTTCAGGAACGTCAGCACATGAATGCCATGCAAACAGCTTGTCTCGGCAAGGCAGGGGATACAGAGCTCTTGGAATATGCTTTCCAACTATAGTAATTCCAAAGGTGTGTTGAGCTGCCATCTTAAGTAGTAAGGTCAAAATGGCACACTTCAAAAATTACTGAGTTGATTTCTTCTCTCTCATTTGCAATAGCTCTGAGCCACTGCCGGCTGACATGGACTATAATATTTATAAGGCACACAACAGGACGCCATTACAAAAGGAGGCAAGCTGTAACAGTCAGTTGATTTTATTTTTATCATCTGCCCCACAACACTGCCTGTTGTCCAAAATCACTTTGTATACATTTCTTCCTAACTTCATAGCAACTTCTGCATGGTTATGGATTTTGGTTCTTACAGCTTTTCAAGGCAGACCTTTGCAAGAAACATTCAAGGGAGCACTGTAGCATCCTTCCTGTAACATCTCAGCTAACAACATTTTAGAATAAATTCTTCCCTAAAGATCCATGTTGCTGCCTTGTAGAAATACTGTTCAAATAGTCCCCAACAGAACTCCTCATATCCAAGGTCCTGCAAATATACAGACAACTGAGGTTTCTGCCCATATTTCTTTTAGTTTCAGCCAAATTAGAAGTAAAGAGACTAATGATTAGTCTCCAAAGTTGTCGATTTCAAGAAGCATCTGCATAACCCAATGATGCTTGTGGCAGTGTTTTACAAAAACCCACATGATCCCCTGCTTTATCTCTGTCTTTGGAGCTACATGACCCTTTGTGACCAGCAGTGAGTGGAGGAGTGAAAGGGTTCCACTTCCAGGTCAAGCAATTGAAAGCTGGATAGGTCTTCAATTTCTCTATCTCTGCTGCAGCAATTTGGAAGACATGTGTTCTAGAAAGAGGAGCCACAGGTGGAGGAGGATTGCCCAATCCTATCAGACTTGACGTGGGTAAGAAATAAACCTTCATGTATCATTAAGCCAGTAGGGTGCTGGGGTAAGTCTGCTACAGCAGCCCATTGAAGCTTACTCTAATACCGTCATCAAGCTGGAATTACTAAGGTTGGCTACTGGGCTTCAGAGTTGGTTTCCGGGGTGAGGGGTGGGAATGGGGTCATGTCTTTAACCCAATTACTTAGGGATGTCCTCCTCTGGCACTGCCTTCAGGCTGATTAGGAACATCACCCAAACCAATTTAATTAACTTTATGGTCACTCCTTTCCTTTTTTGGCCCAAAGTGGTTCTGCTCAGTTGGTTAGCCTACATTTATGCTATATTTAGCTCCAAACAGATGACTTTTAGCTATTTCTAGGATAAATACTTTGCACAACTGAAATCCTTCAAAAGAATGAACTCTAGAAAGAAATTCCAAAAGTTATTCTCAAGTATGCTTTGTGCAATGGACATATGATTGGAAATTGTATACGGCTACACAATGTGATGATATTTAAGAGACAACTTTCATTTAGCTCTATACACTGGATTTTCTTACTAAAAAACAACTTCTTTTCAGGCACACCAGGACCCAGAGTTAAATTTCTATTTTTTCCTAAAATCAGATCTGGACTAACACTCCAACTAATGTCTGCACATTCCCATGTGTGTCAGGCACCATGCTAGTCACTTCCCCATAGCTTGCACTGAATCCTCATATGAACTCCACGTCCCATTTCTTGACTTTATTTTGTAGATGAAGAAACTGAAGCCAGCGGAGAAGTCTTTTGTCTAAGACAGTGTTTCTCAACCTGCTTTTCACCAGTACTTCCTCTAAGGGACTTTTACAGACATTTTTCCTAATTGCCCACTTCAAATGCAATTCATTTTTTTTTCTTTTTGAGACAGGGTCTTGCTATGTTGCCCAGGCTGGCCTTGAACTCCTACACTAAAGTGACCCTCCCACTTCAGCCTCCCGAGTAGCTGGGACTACAGGTATGTACCACTGTGCCTGGTCCCATGCAATTTTAATACCACGAGTACACAGTATATCTGTATACGCACTATATGTACATCTGTGCTTTATACACAAAATGAGTACTTTTAAAAAATTTTCCCTGCCGGGCTCGGGGGCTCAGCCTGTAATCCTGCGCCTTTGGGAGGCTGAGGTGAGTGGATTGCCTGAGCCTGCGGGTTCGAGACCCGCCTGGGCAGCAAGACCTCATCTCTACAATAAATCAAAAAATCAGCCGGGCGTGGTAGCGCATGCCTGTAATTCCGGCTACTTGGAAGGCTGAGGAGGAAGAATCGCCGGAGCCCAGCAGGGTGAGGCTGCGGTGGCCGGGAGCGGCCACTGCACTCCAGTCTGGGCAACAGAGTAAGACTCCAACTCAAAAAAAAAAAAAAAAAAAATTTTCCCCAGAACCAATTTCTACCTCTTGAGGAATGACAGCATCCCTGTTAGGAATACATGCCCCATAGCTGCACAGGTAGAGTGTGGTTAAGTGTGGCCCCAAATCTGGGCTATGTGATTCTGAGCCATGTCACAGTGTCTGGACACACTAGTGCCTCTCTCTGATCTTGTCCTCCTGCGGCTTTGGCTCCTTCAATGCCTTTCTAGCATCCTCAGGGTAAAGCACAGCTCCCCTCAGCTGGCATCTCAGGCCTGCATGATCTGGCCCTTGCTGTCCCCACACTCTGCTCCCACACACTGCTCCAGTGACACTGAATCCCATGTAACTGGCTTATGGAAGGGCCAGGCTTTCTCTCCGGCCTCATTCCTCCACATCCTCTTCACCTGGCTTCAAGACACAGCTTGGACATCAGCTCCTCCAAGGAGCTTTCCAGCCCCTCTTCTGGCCTGGGCTAAAGTCCTGCCTGTGTGCTATCACAGCAATTTGGGTTTACTCTTCTCCAAACATTCCCCATACTCAACTATATTTACTCATCTGTACCATCCAGTGGACCGTGAGGGCCAACAGATCTCATCCCTGAATCTCCAGGCCCAGGACAAGGTATGGCAGCAACGATGTGAGCACTGATAAATTGCAGAAAGCTGCAAAGGGGCCCAATGCACATAGAAATAGCATTATCATTTCTTAAGTAACATACTATTCAGCTGAACCTTCTTAACTAGTCGCTTTTCTGGGCCTTGATGGTCCTTTGGGAAACCACCCCTCATCTGGGGTCATTCTACTGTTTTAATGGCAATGGCACTGATCCTACTTCTGGGCTCCAGAGTTAGAGAAAAGACCCAGGCCCAACAAGGAGTATTTCATCTCTCTGGCCACTAAAAGACTCTGGGGTTGGACAAATGGCGTAAACCAGTCATAAGAGACAGCAAGTTGGGACTTAAGTAGAACTATTAGAGAAGAGAGATCCCCTCTCCGTTGGAATGGAGATGTGTAAGTGCAAACAGGAAGAGGGCTTGCCTGAGAGAGAAGACACAGGGAGAGTGGATCCCAGAGACTGAGAGCAAGAGAGAGAGATGAGACCAGACCAGCCAAGCCCTGACGTCCTTGTTCCATCTTCTAAATCCAGCCAAGTCTGATGCTCCTGAACTGTACAGTCCCATGAATCAACAAGTGTTTTTAATTTTTCCCTTGTGCTTAAAGAATTTTGAAATGGATTTTGTCAGTTGCAACCAACACAGTAGATGATAACATTACACAGCATTTGGTCCACAGCAGGCATTCAACAAATGTGAGTTTCTTTCTCTTCCCTGGTCAAAGAAAGTAGATCAAAGAAAGAGAATAGTAGTAGTTCCTACCACAAAGATTTGTCATGAGAATCACATAAGATGGTGCCACCCAAGGGCTTGGCATAGTCCCGGGCGTTCAAAAAGAACTCCCTGAACACCAGCAAGCACTAACACCATTGTACAGTGGGAGACTTGGAGAGACAATATTCAGAAACCTTGGGTTAAGTTTTCCAGTATTTCATGAACCTATTAAATTGCAGTGTCAACAACTCCAAATGAACACATTCAAAAACCAGAACAGTAGCTACAAAGGATCAGTCTTTGGTTGTGGTAGAAACTGCTACCACAGTGGGCTGGTTTGAACCCCCAGGTGCCAGGCCTGTCACCTGAGGAAATGATCCAGAAGGTTCTGATCTGCTTCAATGCTCTACTTATGTCAAGTCTGTTTGACAATCATCCACTCATACTGTGCCTCAAAAGGCGAAGAGAAGTACTACTGTTCGAGTGACAAAACTGCATTGCCAAAGGGAAACACACATCTCTTCTGTATTTGCCCATTTTCTGTGTGCCTCCCTGATGTTTCCTTCTTTCACATTCATAATAATAAAAAAAGTTGGACCGAAAAAAGGTCCTTGTCCCCGCTAGGCTTTATATTTGGCCAACTCATCCATCCTAACACTAATTCAATTTTACTTTCCTTGCTGCAGAATTTTCTTCTTCACGCTCATTTTTGTGCTATTGGAGTAAGAATTTGGAAAAGCTTAAAACCAGACTCTACTGATGAAAAAAGCTCTGGTTACTTTAAACCAAGCTTCTGAAAATATACATGTATACACACACACAAATAATAAATATAAAAATATTTTAGACTTGAACTATTAATATATTATTCAATACATAGTTTCCATTTGGACTCACTGAGTTTTTCAGTATAAACAGCTGTCTTCTTCTAAAGGGAAAAATACATCTTGAATGGAAGTATTCTGCCTTTACTATATTACACAGCCCTGTTTTACAAAAAGCCTGTAGTATACACTTGTGTGTAGCTGGCCTGGTGTCTATGCCTGCTCAGTCTATGGTCCTTCTTGGTCATAGTGACCTAGTTAGGGGTGGGCAGAGGACCCAAGGTGAGCCAGTCAGAAACAGGTCTGAGTTGCAGGCGCAAGGTGCTTCTTTATGCTAGAATTGCTATCATAGGTTCGCCCAGCCTGGGGCAGCTGTGGGATCTCTCTGCTCCCCTGTGGGGTGAGTCTGAAACTAAAACCACACAGCACAATGCAGAGCCTTGTACATGCAGACCTTCATTACTATACATGCTCAGTTAAACTCACATTAGGAGGCCTCCAATTTACCAATGGGCTCCAAACAAATATGTTTGCAAACCGCTTTTTCCTGGGGAAAGGATGACATGGAGGTGAGTCTAGTGTTTCCATGTCATCCCCAAACACAATGTCTTTCATAACTGACCTGGCCTGTAGCACTAAGGGTCCTACAATTACTGTCAGACACCTGGGAAAGCTTGAGTCGACCCTTTTCCTTATCCCCCTTGTTCCAGCCAGTTGAGAACAGACCCAAGGACACACAGCCAATCTATTAGCAGATTCTGCCACTCCCACCTTCCAAACGAATCTACACCCAGTGAATTCTCACCACCTGCTCTGCTACTCTCATCTGAGCCTCAGTCACATCCTTCTTGAACTAGTTCAGGGGTCTTTCTGGTGGTCTCTGCTTCTGCCCTTGGTCCTCTTCAGTCTGTGTTTAACACAGCAGCCAAGTAACCCTGAAATCAAATCACAACTCTCTTCTGCACCAAACCCTATCCATCTTAGTGTGAAAGGCAACGAGTTAACAATGGCCCACAAGGCTGCATGTGTCCCCATCACCCTCTGCCCTGCTTCCTCCTGACACCCTCTTCTACTGACACTCTCTCTGTGCACATGTGCTCAGCCACAATGACCTCCTGGCTGCTCCTGAAACATGCCAGGCATGCTCCTGCCTCATGGTCTTTGCATGTGCTGCTTCGTCCACTTGGAACTTGCTTCAGAGGGAGCCTGTTTGGTTCCCTCCTCCTTCAGGTCTTTGCTCAAGTATCATTTCCCAGTTAGGCCTTCCCTGACCACTCTGAACACTCACCCTATGCCCCTGCATGCCCTACCTCTTTCCAGATTTAGTTTTCTCCTTGACATTCTTAACACCATCTTAGAAATTACGGGCCGGGCACAGTGGCTCAAGCCTGTAATTCCAGCACTTTGGGAGGCTGAGGTGAGGGGATTGCCTGAGCCCACAGGTTTAAAAACAGCCTGGGCAACTTGGCGAGGCCTCATTTCTACAATTAAAAAAAAAATTAGCTGGGCATGGTAGCATGCACCTATAGTTCTGGGTACTTGGAAGGCTGAGGCAGAAGGATCGCCTGAGCCCAGTGAGTCAACACTGGGGTGACATTGAGTGTGCTACTGCACTCCAACCTGGATGATGGAATGAGACTCCAACTCAAAAAAAAAAGAAAGAAAGAAATTACACGTTTTAGTTATTTGCTTAAATATTCGCCTCCCCCACTAAAATGTAAGCTCCATAAGAGTACGGGTTTTTATGTTTTGCTCACCTTTTTATCACCAGTGCCTAGAAGACTGGTACATAGCAGGGGCTCAAAATTAATCGTGTGAGTGGAAAAAAGGGGACAAGATGAAAATATGACACCTGTTTCTCAGGCCACCTAGTATGCCCAATGTCTTTCCATCACCCAATTTAATTTTCAGCAGAAGGTTATGAAGAACATTTTAAGGTCTTCAGTACTGAATCCTAGAAGCTTACCATTAAAGTGCCTTGATCTCAAAAGTGGCCCTGGCCTGCTGTCTCTTCCAGAGATAGGGGAGTCTCCCCGGTGGTGACACTGGAAGTATTCAAGCTGCCTCACCTGCCTGGAGGCAGAAGCCTCCCCTCCCCAGTGAGCAAAACCCGGCCAGCACCAGCCCCCAAGTCCACCTGGCTCACTCACCTCCAGTAAACGAGCACAGCAATGAGAAGGATGAGGCACACGAAGGTCAAGGCTGATACCACAATCAGAGGGATGATCCACTCCATCCTCCCTGGAGCAGGGCGGCTTATCATTCCAGAGGTGTTCTTTTCTGCTGCAGAGAGAAATCATCCCAGTTAGAGGACAGAGTTTAGCAGAGATGAAGCCCTGGGGCATGATGCAGAGTTCTGCTCCTGTTCTGTGTGGTTTCTGGAGAACTGGGCCACTTGCTCTGGGCTGCTCCAGGACAAGTAGGGCAATCTGCAGCCCTCACCATTTCCTACCCCGTCCCATCCCACACAGGGCCTCTTCTGTGGGCTGCATTTTGTATCAGTGGGATGGATTTGCAGAGGGAGTTCACGATATTTCTAAAGGGAGCTGTGCAGAGGACACATCCAGCCTTACTCCAAGAACACAACCAAACCAGAGGAGCTTTTGTATGCAGAGGACAAGTGCTCGAAGCTCTGAAAGGAGAAGGGATGGAAAGGCCATCTGAAAGCCACTCAGGTTCCCTAGTGCGAGGGCAGGAGGATGGATAACCAGGAAAACTGGCTGGTCTAGGACGGCTATTATTTGCTGCTGGGCATCCATTCCCCTTTCCTGCAGTAACTACACTGAGTCTGCTTTGTGGAACCATCTGACCCTAATAGACACAGTTGTGGTGGATCAACCATTTGAGCACGGGGCTCCCGCTCTCCTGGCCAAGGGTGGCGTAGGACTCAAGCTAGGGCAATGGCATCACCCTGGAATCTCTACCGGTGGCTCAAACGCTGAGCAGCATATTCAGCAGGAGCACCCCAGTGCTTCTGCTTATCAGCTCCCCCCGCCTGGATCCCCAGAGGACCAGTATTTCCTCAGGTCTTTTCTCCAGCTTTGCCTTTGATCCCATCACCTCCCCAACCCTTCCAAAAGCTTCAAGACAACTGAAGACAGGAAGCCATGCCTCACCCTGCTCCCACTGCACAACCACTTCTAAACCAGCCACAGTCTAGAGGTTCACAGGGAAGGCTTGCCAACTGGTTCAGGATTCTCTCTGGCCAGCCAATACCTGTTACCCAGGCAGCTCCTCTTTCCACTCCCCAGGCCCCGAGAATCTTCAGAAGTCCCCAGGAGCCTGGCAGGAGATCTATTCTCTCTGTACTGTGGAGAAGATGCCCGGAAGGCGCCACCTGGCCCAAGTGAATCTCAGGTGAGGTTCTGGGGCTGGGAGAGCACCGGTGCCCAGAGTTGGCATGGGAGGTGGCAGTGAGGAAGTAAAGGTTAACCATGACCGCCAGGAGAAGCCTCTTGAGAAACCCCAAGCTGGCTGCAGGCAGACGAACTCAGCAAGGATTCCTTCTGCTCTGTAAAAAACGAGGTCGGCATTCAGTTAGTCCCAAATATCCTTCCACAGGAAAGACTAAATGCAGACCTAATCAGGCTGGGTTTCCAGGTGAGAGAAGGTAGGCTGAGCGAGGAAGAAGGCCTTGGGAGCTGATTTTTAAAGAGACAGGACTCATAGTCATGAAGAAGTGTGTTCTGGTGCGTTTCACTGGGTTTCTCTAATGTACTCCATGTGGATCGGCTCCTTTGTTTCAGGCACAGGCCTGTGAAACAAGTGGGGCCCAATTTATCCCCAGCTCCCAGGTAAGATGAGAGTCTAGCAGGTGAGCACACTTGGATTAAAAACCATCACAGAGCACTCCGCAGTTTATAAAGAGCCTTCTTAGCAGGCCAGCTCATTTCTTTCAAGACTCTGTTCCATTTTTTCATGAGATGGATGCTTGCCACACCTCTACTGTGCAGGGCATGGTGCGAGGGGATGGGGATGCGATGGTACCTCAGGCAGGAGCACCACTCTGCCCATGAGGTAGGAATCTTTTAAAGGGGGGCGGGTGGGCACAAGTAATTAGCATACAGGGAATGTGATACCCGGGGAAGCACAAGGGCTATCAGGGAAGAGTTATCCAAGTCCAGGTCTCCCCAGAGCTCTCCGAGGAAATGAAGTTTAGGGCAAGCTTTGAGAACAATGGAGTTAGGCCAAGGGCAGGGGAAGACATGTGTTCTGGACAGAGAGCATTAAATCAGGGGGAGTACAAGGGTGAGAGAGGGGGCTAAGATGGAGAATTAGAAGGCAGATCAGCCAGGACCTTGTAGGCTGAATTAAGGGAACTGGCGTTAGTCCTAAGGGCAGTAGAAGCTATTGCAGCCTTTTAAGCCAGGGATCAGGCAGGCATCCTCTCCATCAACATAATGCTTTTATTGCAAAGCTCTGGTGACTGGCCAGAGGAACCAGAGTGGCAAATGAGAATAATTTTGTGGGGCCCCAGCAGGGAGCAGCCCAGCCAGGCAATTATCTGGCTGGTAGTGGGGGATCTCAAAGACCTATTAATGGAAAAAATGTCAGGAGGGTTGATTATAGGCCACATGCCCAATTAACTCAGTATCTACCCTGGGAAGCCCTTGGGCACTGGGGGGATATCCAAGTGTCTTCCTTCTTTCCTTCCTCCTTACAGAAAAGGATTCTGCCTACGCTACTACACAGAATACAAAAGCCATGTCCTAGTCATCCTAAACCATGGAAAAGGACTCTTGGCCAAAGTAGTCCCTCACACTTAAATTCCCAAACAATCTTGGGAAATATCAGCTCCATGATATTTCTGCCATCCTAAAACCAGTAAACAGTGACCCCTTCAGAATTTCTGGGCCTTAAGGGGGACTTAGGAGTGACAATCTGGTTGTGAGGATCCATGGTACATTACATTGTTCGTGAAATCACACATATACATCTCTGGGTTGGCAATAAGGTCTGTTCCTCTCTCCTCCTCCACAAGGTGAGTGTTCAGAGTTTTCATCAGATTCTCAGAGAGGTCCAGGTCCCAGAAAAGAGAGAGTGAACCACCAGTATGGGGGAGAGAATGAAGGTCCGAAGGATAAGGGTCTTGAAGTCATAGCTAGTCTGGGTCAGAGCTGGGCTCAAATTTCGTTTTCATGACTGAGTCATTTCTCTTTCGAATATTTCATGGCACTATGTGATAACTGTGGGCGGCTGGGTAGGGGGGTGCTGAACACTCTCTGAAATCCCACTGCAGACAGTCCCCAAATGGTGATTTCTGTGGGGATCTCACATTGGCAATCACTTGCAGTGAGAGTGAGAGACCTAAGGAAATTATTCTGACAACAGCTTCATTTCGACCTGACGTGTGGCAGGCAGTTGGATTTGCTTGGGTCTTTTACATACAGGCCAGGCAAAAGTGAGAGCGCTACTGACTTTCCATGTGGGCATAAGAAAGTTGATTTCACTTTCAAATTCACAGTACTGCTTTGTCTTCATGGTTCCAGGAGTCTGGAATTGGACCCATTTCCAGGTGGCCATGTGAAAGCTGTTCCTGTCACTCTGCTGAGGAGTTCCTCATGGCCCTCAGGACAGCCCTGAGCCCCTGCACAGGAAGAGCAAGGCCCCTTCAAGACCGGGCCCTCCCATCCCACCCTGGCGCCGTCTCCTGCTGCTTCGCCCAGCCCCCACTGTGTTCAGCCACACTCACCCAATCAGTGACCATGCTGGGTGGAGGACCCACCTCTCTGCCTTTGCCTGTTGTTCCCATTGCTGGGAGTGTCTTTCCCCTCCTGATCCTGGAAGCTCTTATTGACCCCCCAACCCTGAATCTGATGCTACCTTCTCTGTGAGGCCTCCCCAAGCCCTCAGTCTGTGCTGTCTCTTAAGGGCAGAGTAAAGATTAATTACAGGTTCAAGTCCTGGCTCTGCCACTTTCTGTGTGACCTTTAACCAACACCTTAAACCAGTCTGGGCCTGGAGTTCTTCACCTATAAAATGGGATGAAAAGCACCTACTTCATAGGACTACAGGGACATCCAGTGAGAAGAAGCATGTAAAATGCCTGAAAGTGTAGATGCCAGGCATCGAGTACCACAAACATTATCTTCCTCTCGTGTTGCTCTTACTATACACATCACACTCAATTACAACTGCTCGTGTATTACTATAGGACCCCACAGGCAGGGCTGATTTCCTTCTGTGTCCGGAAGAACAGTAATAAAGCTCTGCCTCCTACTAGCATGCAAATCTGGACATCTGACCTAACCATTCTGTGCCTCAGTTTTCTCCTCTGTAAATGGAAATAACGTTGCCTACTGTAATGGTATGAGGATTCAACAAGTTTGTGCATATAAAACACGTAGAATGTTGCCTGGTACCCGTAAGTATCTGCTTAATGTTAGCTATTGTGGTTACTGTTATAACCATCATAGCAGCAGCAGCATCGCTTATCACTGCCACCGCCATCACCACTCTCTTCATCGGCACCATCCTCACAGCCCTGGCAGACAGTGGGCAAGTGCTCACTGGGTGTCTGCCGAATCGGCCTCCTGTCGTATGTGGTATCTGAGTGTGGGAATGGCAGTCACACAGCACTTCAGACGAGTGGGCATCAATCAGTACAGGGGCTGCCTGTGATGAGGTTGCTGGTAAAGACCTAGAACCTCCAAGTCTGCCCTGACTGCATCATGCTTCTTGCTGTCCTTCAGAAGAAATGTTTGCCCTGCTGCTCGACTCCATCCGTGGCTCTCATAAAACAGCAAACTGCTGGGAACTACTAGGAACACACAGCATGCTGTACTCGCTGGCAATACATCCTCCTTCCTGTGTCCTCTGACCCCAGCAGCCTTTTCCACGCCCAGGCTTCCAGAGACCAGAATATTCCATAAACGTTTCAGTGCCACAGAGGCAGTGTGCCAAGAGACTACAATCCTGCACCCCAGACTCAGGCAGAACTGGGCACAAAATCTGACTTAGGCCTTTCTAGCTGTGTGGTTTTGGGTAAATGACTGCCCGCCTCTGAGCCTCGGGTCCCTTCTTTATTAAAGGGAGACAGATGATGACACTCACCTCTCAGGAGAGTCATGAAGATTAAATAAGATAGCGGGAGGCAGACTGTGTAATGCATGGCTACGTCATTTACAGAGTCAGACACAAAATGAAATTACGGGGTCATTTTTTCAAAAATGACTAGAGTTTTGAGAAGGTGACTATCAAGTATGAAGGAGTACGCAGGCCACCACAGGCCCTTCTGAGCTCAGGGCCCCGGGGATGCACAGGTTGTGTGCTCACAAACTGCTCCCAACCCGCTAAGCACCAAGCACAGTACCTGACAGGGAGATGTCCCAGAAACATTCACTCTCTTCCCTTCAATGGCTACAAGCCACAGTGCTGACAGTGTGATAAAATGAGACATTCCCCACTGTGGGGAGCTGCAAACTTTTTCTCAGAGCTTCAGGTGTAACCTAGCTGTCTCCTGAAGGGTTCACTGGAACTGCGCTGCCTGGTTACTGGGAGGTTTGTTGCTCTCCCGGATGTCGAAATCCTGACATCGAGATAAGCATAGGACCTCTGGGTCACTGTGGCTCCTTCTCACCTCTATCTGTGGTTCATCCAGATGATACAGCTTTCCCAGCAGAACTAGACCTTTGATTTTTGCCTGCCATGGGGTGTGAACTAGCAACACATACATGCGTTTGGTTTGGCACCCTTGCCCCAGTAGTTATTTTTTAATTGTGAGCTAGCTGCCAACATTGAATAAGCAAAAGAGTTTACATAGAAATCAGCAATGGAAGCTTCTATTAGAAATGTTGAAGGCTGACAACGAAAGTCTGAATTCCCACATGGCAAACATCAGCCGGAACCAAGCAGCATAATCCCTTCCAATGGGGCATGTCTCCCTGGTTTGCCACAGTCCTCACTACTCCCAAATGTCACACACCAGACCAGCTTTTCTCACCCCTGGCTCCTATTGCCAGCTTGCTCTACCCAGCCTAATTTCAGTCTTCAGGATGGCACTCTGACCCAGCGAATCAGCAGAACAACACCAACCTGGGTCTTTCAGAAAGGCAGCCAGATCAAAAGCACACATTGTGATTTAATAAACTCCTAACCATGATCCTAATATCTCTTCCGAGAAAAGACTGGTTCTGTACAAAGCAGCTTTCTCCAATGCCATTTATTTTTTAAAAGATTTATTTTTCACCCAATTAGAAACTAATCATGCTGTTGCTCTGCCTGTAAAACAGTCCACTCTCCTCAATGAACGTGGACCAGTGTATAGAGAACAACAATGGGAAAAGGGGTGTCGGCCGATAGCCACCCCTCCCCGGAAGGCTGTGACATGCAGATGAACTGCTGGCCTCAGGAGAAGAGTCAGAAGATGTGAGACTCAGCCAGAGCCTTGACTCAAAGAATGAGCCTGCTTCAGAAATGCCTTCCAAACGGAACTTGGAGCAAAACGCTAACTAACCCTCTCTGGGCACATGCAGGAAGGAGGTGAGGTTTCACAACCTCCCCACAACCCTTCCTCCTCCCAGCCTTTCTTTCAGCACCCAGCAGAATCTGAGTCAAGTGCCTCCATTCTGCTTTTTAAAAAAAATTAAAAAAAAAAGAAAAGAAAAACAGTTTTCAGTGGCATATGTCATCACTGAATTAATGCTGTTTGCCTTTTACTGGCTTGGCTCTCATCCCAGTAGAAGCAAATAAAAACGGAGTACAATGTACTATAAATGCTACAGGCAGCGATACATCAGATGGACCCATCTGAAACGCCTCCTCCCTGCCACTGAGGGCTCAACTTCTGTTACAGGACAAGAACCCTCTGGTGTCAAGGCTAAAGCTAGCTTGGATCTGTGAGGTCTCTATCCAGGAGCAGGGAAAAAGCAAGCTTCTTTTATTAGCAAGAAGGAGAAAGAGAAAGACAATCTGCATACTCATAAGTGTGAAGCCTATTCCCATCGTGGGCAACCTTACTGCAATTGTTCCGAGTAACACCACTCATTAAAAACTGCCTACAACGCCGGGCTCGGTGGCTCAGCCTGTAATCCCGGGCCTTGGGAGGCTGAGGTGAGTGGATTGCCTGAG
>NW_007249869.1:909059-919201 GCF_000164805.1 Carlito syrichta | reverse complement strand
TTGCCTGAGCCCGCGGGTTCGAGACCTGCCTGGGCAGTGAGACCTCATCTCCACAATAAAATCAAAAAATCAGCCAGTCGTGGTAGGGCATGCCTGTAATTCCGGCTACTTGGAAGGCTGAGGCGGAAGGATCGCCGGAGCCCAGCAGGTCGAGGCTGCGGTGGCCGGGAGCAGCCACTGCACTCCAGTCTGGGCGACAGAGTGAGACTCCAACTCAAAAAAATAACAAAACAAAACTGCCTACATCCGGGAATTAAGATGGCTGCCTTTCTTTTTTTTTTGAGACAGGGTCTTGCTCTGTCACCCAGGCTGCAGCACAGTGGCATGGATCAAGACTCACTGTAGCCTCGACCTCCTGGGCTCAGGTGATCCTCCCACCTTAGCCTCCCAAGTAGCTAAGACTTCAGACGCACACCACTATGCCTGGCTAATTTTTCTGTTGTTTTTTTAGAGATAGCTGCTCTTCTATTTTTTTTTTGTTGTTGTTGCTGTTGTACAAGCTGGCCTTGAACTCCTGGCCTCAAGCAATTCTCCCACCTCAGCTTCCCAAAGTGCTAGAATTATAGGGGTGAGATATTGTATCTGGTCAGCTTTTTTTTAAAAGAACCATACTTAAAAACAAAAACATAAAACACACACAGCACAAAATGAACCATCTTAACTATTTCTAAGGGTATCATTCAGTGATATTAAGTATATTCATATTGTTGTGCAACCAATCTCCATAACTTTTTCATCTTGCAAAATTGCAACTCTATACCCATTAAACAACTTCCCCATTGCCCCCTTCCACCAGTCTCTGGCAACCACCATTCTACTTTCTGTCTCTACACATTTGACTCTGCTGGGTACTTTATATAGCTGGAATCATACGGAATTTGTGTTTTTGTGACAGGCTTATTTCACTCAGCATCATGTCCTCAAGGTTCATCCATGTTGTAGCACGTGATAGGATGTCCTTCTCCTTTTTTTTTTTTTTGAGTTGGAGTCTCACTCTGTCACCCAGACTGGAGTGCAGTGGCCACTCCCAGCCACCGCAGCCTCGACCAGCTGGGCTTCGGTGATCCTTCCGCCTCAGCCTTCTGAGTAGCAGGAATTACGGGCGCGCGCTACCACACCTGGCTAATTTTTTGATTTATTGTAGAGATGAGGTCTCGCCAAGTTGCCCAGGCAGGTCTCGAACCCGCGGGCTCAGGCAATCCACTCACCTCAGCCTCCCAAAATGCTGGGATTACAGGCTGAGTCACCGAACTTGGCTTGTCCTTCCTTTTTAAGACTGAATAATATCCACTGAATGTATATCTCATTTTGGCTATTGCTTCATTCACCGATGAACCCTTGGGTTACTTCTACCTCTTGGCTATTGCAAATAATGCTGCTACGAACATGGGTATACAGGTAACTCTTTGAAATACTGCTTTTGATCTTGTTGGGTACACAGTTAACCTCTGAACAACACAGGAGTTAGGAGCACCAGTCACCGCACAGTTGAAAATCCATGTATAACTTTTGATTCCCCAAAAACTTGACTACTAATAGCCTATGGTAGACTGGAAGCTTTACTGATAGCATAAACAGTTGATTAACACATATTTTGTAGGTTGTTGGTATTATACGAGACTATATGCTTACAATAAAGAGGGGTAAATGTTATTAAAAATCATTAGGAATAAAAAATATATTTAGTACTTATTAAGTGGGAGTAGATCATCAAAAAGATCCTCAATGTCTTCACATTCAGTAGGCCAAGGAGGAAGAGGAGGTGTGGTCTTACTGTTTCAGGGGTGGCAGAGGTGGAAGAAAACCCGTGTCTAAGTGGTTGCGTGCAGTTCAAGCTCATGTTCAAGACTCAACTGTGGCCAGGTGCGGTGGCTCAAGCCTGTAATCCCTGCACATTGGGAGGCCAAGGAGAGAGGATTGCCTCAGTCTAGGGGTTCGAGACCAGCCTGGGCAACTTGGTGAGATCTCATCTCTACAATAAATAAAAAATTAGCTGGGTATGATAGCGCACACCTGTAGTGTACAGATACTTGGAAGGCTGAGGTGGAAGGATTGCCTGAGCCCAGTGGGTCGATGCTGGGGTGGCTGTGAGTGTGCCACTGCACTCCAGCCTGGGTGACAGAATGAGGTTCTGACTCAAAAAACAAAAAAAGGGACCAGCTGTATGCCCAGCTGAGTTCCCATCTCTCCACATTTTTGCTAACACTTATTTTCTGTGTGTGTGTGTGTGTGTGTGTGTGTGTGTGTGTGTGTGTGTGTGTGTGTTTTATAGTAGCCATCCTAATGGGTATGAAGTGATAAGGCAGCTGCTTTTGTACAGGGCCATAAAATGGTCTTTCTTTTTCTGGAGGCCTGACGTTACCTAAACCACAGTTACAGAGAAATGATTGTTTGTCGGTTGCAAATACATACATTCTCCTGCAGCAAGACACTGGGTCTGTGTTCACACGTGTGGGTAGGATAAGAGCACCATTCGAATCACTGCCTAGGGTGCCTGTGGGTGAGTGCTCCCTTACCATCGCACACAGCGTAACTCATCGATGGTCTCTATTCCAATCAGGTCTTGGGAAATTGGGGACATTTGGTAAATCCTAATTTACTTCTAAGCCCCATAAATATGCCAAGTCCCAACCTACCAGACTGCCACCACAGACACTTGGCTGCAAGATCCCATGGTTCCAACGTCAGTCAGGGACAGAAACTGTATACTAATCTTACGTCAATATACAACCTGAATTCTTGACCCAACCTCTTAGAAATCGACTTGGAGGGGTCTGGTTTTCTACACAACAAGATTTAATATGTCTTAGTTCAAAGATCAGTCAGTAGGAAACAGAAACTTCCAAGGACTCAGATACTTTCTGGGAGGCAACTAAACCATACTGGCAGCCGAATAACCCCTTCAAGTTGCCCCAACCTAGTTCCTGTGGACATGCCAGGGAGATGACAGCCTGAAGTAGGGGCAAGCAGAGTATAAAGAACACATCTCTCCAAAAAGAAACTGACCAACAAAACTAGTCTTGGCTGAAAACAACTTCTGACAGTTTATACAAGTGCCGGATATAATTTATTTTAAATAAAGTGTGCCACAATGTTCCCAGTCTCCAGACAGTTGGGTGTTGCATTCACAATTTCTGCCCTATCTTCGTGAAACTGTACTGTTACTTAATTTTGTCTTTAACTATTTTTTTCCCCCCAAGTAAACTTCTTCCAAAAGGAAACTTTATATGAACACTACAAATCAGGGTTTCTCAACCTTGGTACTGTTGACATTCTGGACCAGATAATTTCTGGTCCTGGGCTGTGCTGTGCACTGTATGACATTTAGCAGCAGCCTCAGCCTCTACCCACTAGATGCCAGCAACTAAAAATGGTGACAACCAAAAACGTCTCCAGATACTGCCAAATATTCCTGGGGAGACAGACAAAACTGCCCCAGCTTGAGAACCTCTGCCATAAATGGAAAGTTGGTCTCTTTTAAAAAGCACACATTAAAACTTTCACTTAATGATTAATATCTCATCTGAAATCATCTGATGGTGCTTACTCTGGGAACTAGCACCAAAGCCAGGAGGAAGGCAGCACCACTTGGGGTGGGCTCGCCTGAACCATGGAGCCAACAGCCATGTGTGGGCTCTGTCTTCCCATGGCCGCAGGGCCCTGGGCACATTCCTTAACCTCCTGAGCCTCACTTTCCTCACTGGTGTGATGGCGGCAACAACGACAGCATAATGTTCAGGGAGTGTGGCAGGATCAATGACATAAGAGCTGGCCTCCAGCATGGGCAGAGCCAGCACCACACAGATGTTCACTGATGATGCTATTATTATTTCTGTAATCAAAGGTTGTCAGGTTGGGTTTCTGAGAGCTCGAAGGTTCTTAAGAGACACCTCGGAGTCTGCCCAAATGAGTGGGGCAGCAGGAACTCAGCACCCTCCACTCTGGCTCAAAGCAAAACAGCAGTCCACAGGCTCCAGCTGACTCTGTACACCCTTAGGCTCATGGGCCACATAAGCGCAGGCCATGGGCCAGATATGGCCTCTCAGCTGTAGGTAGTATGCTGGCCCCTGAACTGGACCATCCCCTTAGCACCTTACTCAGGGCTGACCCAGAAGAGGCGGTCAGTAAACCTCCAGTGATGAATGTTGACATACTGGGGTTCTGAGCAAGAGTTGATTATAAAACAGACAAACAAAATGAGTTTCCCTGATTGAAGGAAACAAAAACCAAAACCCCAGCACTAAACAATGTGCCTGTGGACTATGCAGAGTCTGAAATATTTTTTCTAGTGCATGTGGTACTGCATACCATCCCAAGCACTTTGGACCGCATCAGCTGGTTTTGGGGCTGCCTCCACGTTCAGGCTGTGGCTCCTGAGGGAGGGACCCTATACTGAATTTCCAGGAAGCCCACGCCCAGCTGAGGGCTCTGTACTAGGGAGGTGCCTGGCGAGCGGCAGTGACTGCATGCAGGCCTCCAATCCTTCTGAGAGGCTTCCTGGGCAGTTGTAACTCTGGCAATCAACACTATAGCAGAGTGTCCTGGCCCAGGGATGTATTTACTTTGCCCATGTTTTTTTAAAAAGGGAGAGCAAAATTGTTTTTAAAATATGAACTCACTTAAAAATTGAGAGATTCTGCACAAAAACCTGGATTTCTGGCTCAGTAGACATTCCTACTGGCAACAGTCAGTTGGAACTGAGTAAGATGGCCCCCTTTAAGACAGGACATATGCTCTCTAATTTGCTTCAGTCCTTACCACCCCCTAATGTCTAACACCTGATCCTTTTTTTCTCATTGACATTACTTGTCTGATTTCTGTAGGCATCTGAGCGCATCACTTCTTCTGTAGAAAAATTCTCCTTTCTTGGGAGAGAATACTAAAGCTTCTACTCATAGTACTTAAACTTTATCAAACATCAAAGAAACTTAAAACAACCCTTTTGGAAATATTGTAAAAAAAAAAATACTTGCAAAAATATAGCATAAGTTTGTAACTTTAAATTTTTCAACTCTTTTCAGAGACTAAATCAGAATAATTGTTTTTACTTAAGAAGAAAACATTTGTAGAATAGCTTTAAAACAAATGAACACACAGTCTTTAAAATAAGTCACCATCGGCCAGGTTCAGTGGCTCAACCTGTAATCCCAGTACTTTGGGAGGCCGAGGCAAGTGGACTGCCTGAGCCCATGGGTTTGAGACCAGCCCGGGCAACTTGGCGAGACCTTGTCTCTACAATAAATAAAAAAATTGGTCAGGCATGGTAGTGCATGCCTGTAGTTCCGGCTACTTGGAAGGCTGAGGCAGAAGGATTGCCGAAGTACAGCAGGTTGATACTGGGGTGGCTGTGAGTATGCCACTGCACTTCAGCCTGGGCGACATAGTGAGACCCCAACTCAAAAAAAAAAAAAATCACCATTAACTTTAAAATGATGGTGATTTCTTTTTAAAAAGAACAAGCTGGGGTGAGGGTGGATGGAAGTGAAGTGAGACCTTGGGGATCATGCACTGATGTGGGCTGGTTTCACCCTCAAGTTACTCACACCTTCTATTAACCGATAGGCACACACACATTTCTGCCTGAACCAAGAGTCGACAAATGACAGGTCAGGCCCAAATCAGGCCTGTTTTTGAAAACCAAGTTTTATTTGAATACAGTCACACCTGCTCATTTAAATATTGTCGATAGCTGCTTTCACGCCACGAGGCAGAATTGAGTAGTTTCAACAGAGACCTGTGCTCTGCAAAGCTGAGAGTATTTGCTATCTGGTCTTTTACTGAAAAACCTTGTTGATCCCTGGCTTAAACAACCACTACTACTGCTTTCAAATTTGAATTGCCTGAAATTCTGAAGGGAGAACCTTTTCAGCCTTAGGAAGAGGAAGACCTTCCCACTGAGCTGAAGGTGGCTAGGGAGAAGCTCTGATTGCCCAGTGTTGGGGAAGGGCTGGAATTCTGGGAGATGGTTATTTTTTTTTAATTAGAAAATATAGTTTATTTAAAAGTAAATGAGAGAGAGAGAGAGAGAGAGAGAGAGAAGATTCACCTCCTCGAGGTGGGGGAGGGGGCCAAAATCAGGAAGCCTGGCAACAGCCATAGCTCAAAGAGCACATGGCCACACCAGAGTCCAGCAAGGCAATGGACTGGGGGGTCACTTTGAATGGCAGTCAACTGCATGTTCATCATCATCATCATCATTATCTGCATGTTCATCATTATGATTATTTGAGTTGGGGTCTCCTCTGTCACCCAGGCTGGAGTGCAGTGTCATGATCCCAGCTCAGCACTGCCTCGACATCCTGGGCTCAGGTGATCTTTCTAGCTCAGCCACCCCAGTAGCTGGGACTACAGGTAAGCACCACCATGCCAGGCTAATTTTTAAAAAATTTTTCATAGAGATAGAGTCTTGCTATAATATGTCACCCAGGCTGAACTCTTGGGCTCAAGCAATTCTCCCACCTCAGCCTCCCAAAGTGCCAGTATTACAGGCATGAGCCACCACGCCCAGCTCAGACATTTCCACAGACAAGTGCAAAAGAACAGCCTGGGAGGGGCCTCCTCACAGTGGCCATTGTTACTGTGTGGCATCTGGCTGTTAACAGCTCCTCCTTCCTTGACAACAAGGATGAGTGACTCTATTTATCCATATCACCTTCTGCATTAAGGACTATCATTATCATCACTTCACAGATGAGGACACCGAGCAAAGACCTGCCTGAGGAGTCTGAGTAAGGGGCAGAGCCCGCTTGATCCGACTCCAGAAGTCAAGGTGGTGGATGCTCTCAGATACCTGGAATGAACTAAAGACCCACATGTTCCACACCTGGAGTTGGTAGTGCCCAAGGTTTACCAGCTGGTTTTTCTTCCTTTTCCCTGGTATGTGGAATCTGACACTGATGGCAAGAACTTATTTCCACCTACTTAAAGCAGTCCCGGTCCCACCTCTCTCCTGTCTCTCAAACTGAATACTCCCAACCTAAATTCTAAGCCACCATATTTTTCAGGAGTGAGGTCAGATAAACGTTTAAGAGGAGTAGGCTATTATTACTTGGCCAGAGCCATTAGTCCAGAGGCCGAACCATAAAGTTCGAAAATCAATTCCAAGGCCGCCACTTTTTTTTGCAGAAGATATACTAGTCCACGCCACCATCACCAGTGCCTGCTAACTGGGCTTCCACATCTGTTCTTGTCTTCCCTGCATCACCTCCGTACAGAGGCCCAAATGATCTTTCCAGAAAGTTCATCAGATGAGTAACTCCTCTGCGGAAACTTACCATTTCTTTTCTTTTTTAGTTGGAGTCTTCATTCTGTCGCCCAGGCTGGAGTATGACCCTCCCACCTCAGCCTCCCTAGTAGCTGGGACTACAGGTAAGTACTATCACACCAGGCTACTTTTTTTGTAGAGATGAGGTAGGTCTTACTCTGTTGCCCAGGTTGGTCTCAAACTCCTGGACTCAAGTGATCCTCCCACCTCGGCCTCTCCAAGTGCTGTGATTACAGGCCTGAGCCACTGTGCCCAGGCCTGGTTTCCCATTTCTAATAGGACCAAATCCTCAGCATGGCCGACGAGCCCGTTCCTTATCTGAGCTCTGCCAGTCTCTGAACTCGTTCCCTTCCTCTTCCCCTCATGCTCTAAGGCCTAATGACACTGGCCTTCTGATAGCTCCTTGACCGATCCAAATTTATCTCCACTTTAGGGTTTCTGGACCTGCTGTTCCCACAACCTAGAATGACCTTCCATGGACCTCTGCGTGGCTAGCTCCTTCTCACTACTTGAGTCTCTGCTCAAAGGTCATCCTTGGCTACTGAGCATTACACTGTCCTCCTCGCGGACTCCAGCAATTAAGGCTATCTAAAGGTATGCATTTGTTTACTGGAACATTCTCAAGCTCCCCCCACTGGAATGTAAACCCCAGAAGAACAGAAGTCTCATCTGACCTATGTTCCACTGCAAATGCCTAGTCTGGTGCCTGGGATACAGTGGGCATTCCATGCATCTTTCTTTAATCTCTTCAAACGCAAGACATTCAACTTTTTCATCGCAGTTCCTAGAGGGAATGTCATTGTCGACACAGGAACAGCTTCCCAAGTGGCCCCACATTTCCTTCACCCGATTCCATAAAACGCCCCTCTGCACCTTCCCCCAAACCACAACAAAATGGGGCAACACCCCTTAGGAGACCCTCCCTTCAAAAAATTAGTTCATACCAGCTTTCAGAGGAAAGTAATTCAAAACATGAAAATTTATTCTAAGTTGTATCTTAACATACGAGATCTCAGCTTTAGATGAATTTTAATGTTTACAAGTGCAAAAGCAAATAAATATTTACCAGTTGCTTTTTTTTTGCACTCTTATAACTCCACAACAGCTTAGACGCAAAAAAAAAAATTGTTGCTAAACATCTTGTAGTCTGGCAAAATGAAGAATTTCTTATTAAGAAAACCCCTCAACACAATAACAACCCCTCATGCTTATGGCTCCCTTGCAGAACTTTCAGGATGCTTCATTAAGATTTGAGCATACGACAGGATAGCAAAATTGCCACTACTGACCAGTAAGGGCCAGGTGAGATGCGCATGCCCTGGCCTTGCGGTCTAGAACTGGCTCATTCATGCAGTAATGGTCCTCTCTGGGAGAGAAGACCTGAGCTAATACCAGCCCTCCCCAGGCTGAAGCCTTTCATTCTTTAGTTTCAATGTAAAGGCTACTTCTCCAGAACAACCTTTCTTTGTTGAGTTAGGTCCCTGTCCTCCCACAATTCTCTTGAACAGCATCCTGTTTCTTTCTTCTATCACTAATTCACAATCGAAAACGGCATTTAGCTGGTGTTCTGGCTAGCCAGTTAACCATTCAGCTTGTTGGCTTCCTAATGTTCCTGCTCTGTAACTTCCAGGCATGCCCTCTAGCTAGCTGCTGCCTGTCACCTCTCAGCCCTCCCCTTTATACCATAAGATGCCAGAGGCGGAGACCATGCTCGCCTGAGCCATCATCTCACCCTGTGCTTGGCACAAAACTGGCCATCTATAAATAGATGTCCTGAATGGATAAGGAATGAAATCTTAATGAATAAATTTCTTAAGATCGATGCCTTTTTCATTAATTTATATCACTGCCTGGGTGAAGCCCCTGGAGTTGCTCTAAGGCAGGGAAACAAACATCAAGGAAATACTTATTCCAGCAAAGAGAGTAAGTTCTTCTTAGAATAAAATAGGGACACACAAATGCACACACACTCTTGCATGCACGTCTTTTACATCAGAGACATATAGAATTCCAAGGTTTTTTTTTCTTTTTTTGAGTCGGGGTCTTACTCTGCCACCCAGGTTGAAGTGCAGCAGCACAATCACGGTCCACCGCAGCCTTGACCTTCTGGGCTCAGGAGATCTTCCCACCTCAGCCTCCAGAGTAGCTGGAACTACAGGCACATGCTACCATGCATGGCTAATTTTTTTTTTATTTTGTGTGGAGACAGGGTCTCGCTGTGTTGCCTAGGATAGTCTCAAATTCCCGGACTCAGGCAATCCTCTCACCTCAGCCTCCCAAAGGGCTGGGATTACAGGCATGAGCCACTGCACCTGGCCAGCTTCCAAGAATATGAATCACTCTATTCCCAAGTTTTAGAAAAAGGATGGGACTGTACACAGCAGCAGGAACCCCCAAAGAGGACCAGCGCCACTTACCTGGATTAACAGTGATAAATTTGCTATCCTCGGAAAATCGGTCCCCTCGGGACATCGGCTTTTTAGACGGCATCTCGGGCCTCTTAGGATCACTCCCTGCATACTGTTCCTCTGTGGCTGTGGGGGGCACTTGGGTGGAGGTGACCGTGTCAGGGTCCAGGCCTGGGATGGCATCCCTCCTCTGGCCCGGCTGGTCTGTGGCGACAGCGGGGTGGTCTTCGTGCCCAGGTATAGTCTGATGCCCCCCCTCCTCGGCAGTCCTGTTGGGAGATGAGGGCGTGGGGCTGGGCTGGGTCTGGTTCCGCTCCTCAGCAACGTGGGTCACCCCACTCTTCTCCTTCTTCTCGGAGTCCTTCTCCCCATCCTCCTCGTGCTCCCGCTCCCCATCCTCACTCTCGCTTTTCTCGTCCTTCTCCCCTTCCTCGGCGCCCTCGCTGTCCTTGGTGGGTGCCGAGTCGCCA
>NW_007249869.1:892401-909039 GCF_000164805.1 Carlito syrichta | reverse complement strand
AAGGCCTCTGTGGTGGCCAGGACGGGCCGGCCCGCCTGCTTGCTGGCCGATGCGGCTGTTGGGAGGCGCGTGGGCCACACGGTGCTGGGGAAGGAGGAGATGCCGCCGCCACCAAAGCCCAGGCCGGCGAGGAGCGTGCTGGTGACCACCGAGGCCACCGTGGCCTGGCTGCCGCTGGAGGAGGGGCCCATCCCCGTCGCCATGGAAACAAAGGAGAAAGGGATGCCGGAGGATGTCCAGGTAGAAGACCCAGAGCTGATGGGGGCCATGTCAGCCGAAGAGGCAGGAGACGCTGTGGGCTGGCAAGGGTCACCCGGGGAGGGCGGGAAGAGGCGGGAGAAGAAAAAGCAGAGCAGCGTTGGTGATTCGGATTGGGAACGAGGCCCTGGTTGTGACCCTCAAAGGACTTTACTTGTCTATCCTACGGAGTCTTCCAAAGCGTGGTGCAAAAGTCAGCATCAGGTGGTCTGTGGGCGACCCACTCTTATTTTAATTATTATCATCCTGAATGCATTACAAAAATTAACTAGTGTATCAAACCCAAATTTTCACTGCAATTACGACAAGTGAGTGGTAAAAAAGTAAGTAGTGTTGAAGTTGGCTCAAAGATAACAAATAAATGTAAGCTGGCGACATCACATGGTCATCTGTTCTTGAGAGAAAACAAGAGGCAGAGGCCCCTTGATCTTATGTGTGTCGCTGACACTCGAAAACAGTCTGCTCTTAGGTCCAGAGAGACCCCAAGAACCTGGTCCACTTTCATCCTCTCACAGTGAGGAAGAGGGCAGACTGAGAGGGAAAGCAGCCCACCAGGTCACCAGGTCTGCCATGGCAGGGTCAGAAGCAGGAGTACGCTCTGCACTGCACACTCTGGGAACTGGTTGACATCCCTGCATCTCTACGGTGGGCACAGAAGAGCCACTTTCAGAATCTCTGGGTGGATCCATGGCAAAATCTGTGCCCATGTAGATGACAACATCAACAACAACGACAAGCGCTCCATTTAACAAGTGCCAACTATGGGCCGGAGCATTTCATGCTACCCTGAAGGCAGGCATGATATCACCCATTTCACAGGTGAGGAAGCTGAGGTCCAGAGATGTAAAGGAGCTTAACCAAGGCGCATGGCCAGAAAGGTGCAGATGTGGGCTTGCCTGGGTCCACACCTTCGCTCCTTCTTCCCATCACACTAAATTGGGGCTCACATGTGGGGATTTCATTCACATAAGGTATCTTAGGAAAACAAAAAGTGTGGTTCTAAGATATTAGCTTAGCCTTAGTTATTTTTTTCAATTTTTAATTTATTTTTAATTTTTTAAGAGATAGGGTTTTGCCTTGCCACTCAGGCTGGAGTACAGTAGTGTGATCAGTGCTCACTGTAGCCTTGAATTCCTGGGCTCAAGTGATCCTCTCACCTCAACCTCCCAAGTAGCTGAGACTACAGGCATTTGCCACGATACTTGGCTAATTATTTTTATTTTTGGTTAGACAGGGTCTCACTATGTTGCCCAAGTTGGTCTCAATCTCCTGGCCTCAAGTAATCCTCCCATCCTGGCCTCTCAAAGTGCCAGGATTACAGGCATGAGCCACTGCATCCAGTCTGATTTTAGTTCTTATAAGCTGGTATACAGAATCCCAAATTTCATCTCATTATTTACACAATTCAAAACAATAACCAGAGCAATTCAGGTTTCATAACTTCACCATCAAGTTTTACTTTGAAAACGTTATGGTTTAAGGATAATCAAGCTGGCGAAGAAAGTGGTTAATGAAATGCCAAGCACCATATGAGATAAGGCACTTGGTACAGAAAATCAGACCGCCTGGGCGTGAGTCCCTGATCCCTCACTTAGCCTCAGTTTCCTCATCTGTAAGATGAGAATAATAGTAACAGTGACCTTGGAGGCTGCCCAAAGAAGTTAACAGAATAAACTGTGCTGGAAACCCAGGAAGTGCTTAGTGAATTGTAGGCTCTTGTTATTACTACCACTGGGATTAGCATTATAATTATTAGTTGTACCAGGAATGAGGAAAATGAGATATTGATTCAGGCTCCAGAAATTTGCAGACCCATGTAACTTTGAGCAAGAGACAGCCTCTGAATTTGAGCATATGTCAAATGAAGGGGTTAGAACAGATTAACCCCTTTGTGCTCCTGCATTGCCTGATCCCACAAATCACAAATAGTGAAAACTCTGGAGGATTTTCACCTTGACAGAATTTACAATAAAACCTTCTAACACTGTTGCACAGCTTGTTTTCATAAGGTATTAGATTACAAAAAGTGAATAATGTATCTTTTCCCTCTATTTTAACCTCTTTACCTTGAGCTACACAACATTAATGTTTTACAACATTACACTGCCACCTCGTGGCAACAGTTTTAACTGCGTGCAAATCAGCAACCAGCCACCAGAAAGTAATGACCCATTCTCTACTTACCACTCCTGTTTTCACTATTCTGGTTCCTTGGAATATTCGAGTGGTATTAGCTGAGAAACAAAGAAATCACATTTAGATAGTATAATTTTTTTGGTTCCAACAAAACTGCTTATGGACACATCTGAGTTACATAAAATTTTCACGTCAAAAGTATTATTCTCCTGCAGATTTTTTCCAACTATTGAAAAATATAAAACCCTTCCTAGTTGTGAATTACGCAAAAACATGCAGGGAGCTAGATTTGGCCTGTGGGCTGTGGTATGCTGACCCACGTCTTAAGCTATTAATTTTTTCAATTTTTATTGTTTTCTATTTTCATAAGGTACAACTTACAGTAAAATGAACAAGATGTGAGTGTAGAGTTCAATTAATTTGACATATGTAAATCCCTGTGTAATTACTATCCACATTACAATACAGACATTCTCCAGTGCTGTGTTGGAAACAGGGCTTGCTTGTGGCCCTACCTAATCAATACCCACCCCACCCCCAAGGTAACCACAATTTGGACCTCTGTCAGAGTTTTACCTAGTTTTGAACTTCATTTAAATGGAATCATATATATCCTGCTGCTCCTCCTCTATTATTCTTTTGGTTGTGATTTCTTGTATTACCCTTTTTGTGATTCCAATACACATTCTCAACTTGGTTGACCTTAAATTCGTACTTTCAGCACGTCCTAAAATGTAAGAAGCATACCATAATTTCACTCTACTTGCTTGCCTCACCTTTTGTGTATGGCCATCTTTTTATTTCTACCTATATTTTAAAATCCTATAAGATATTGCCGATTGTTTTAAATGGTCAAATTATTTCATATTAACTATATATTACCCTTTCTGGTGTTCATTTCTTCCTATAGTTCTGTTCTCCCATTTGTTGTCAGTAAAAAATATAACTTAAAATTTTTTTCACTTAAGTTATGGTAAATGCCCATAAAATATACCATCTTATCCATCTTTAAATACATTCACTGTTAAAGATGTTCACACTGTTGCACAACCTTCAATCACCACCTTGCATCTCCAGAACGCTGTCATCTTGCAAAATACTTCTATACTCATTGCAATCTCCCCATTCCTCCTCCCTTCCTAGGGATGACTGGATGACTGCCATTCTACTTCCTGTCTCTATGAATTTGACTACTGTGTATGCGTCACATAAGTGGAATCAAACAGATTAACCTTTCATGTCTCCCTTGTCTCACTCAGCATAATGTCCTCAAGGTTCATTCATGTTGTAGCATGCATCAGAATTTCCTTCCTTTTTATTTATTTATTTATTTTTTATTTTTTTGAGTTGGAGTCTCACTCGGTCGCCCAGACCGGAGTGCAGCGGCCGCTCCCGGCCACCGCAGTCTCCACCTGCTGGGCTCCGGCGATCCTTCCGCCTCAGCCTTCTGCGTAGCCGGAATTACAGGTGTGTGCTACCACGCCCGGCTGATGTTTTGATTTATTGTCGAGATGAGGTCTCGCTGCCCAGGCGGGTCTCGAACCCGCGGGCTCAGGCAATCCACTCACCTCAGCCTCCCAAAGGCGCGGGATTACAGGCTGAGCCACCGAGCCCGGCTTTCCTTCCTTTTTAAAGCTGAATAATATTCCACTGTATGTATACACCACATGTTGTTTATCCATTTGTCAGTCGATGGACACTTGGGTTGCTTTCACCTTTTGACTACTGCGAACAATGCTAAACAATATAACTTAAAAAAAAAACCATATCAAATTGCTTCTCTGTGGTAATTTCAAAAAACAATAGCGCTGTATAAGCAGAAAATCTGCCTCCTATATACAAGGCACTGAGAGGTTAACTAAACATGATAACTACCAAAATAACACTTACACCAGCTGTCATTTTTATCTAAACCAGAAATGGCAAGTGACTCACATTATTTTGGTTTGATCTGCAAGCTTAAAAAAAAAAAACACACGCAATTTGTCTCCAACATTGTCAACAGTAGCTTTTACTTAAAAAATGCAGTCTCCTGCTTATTTGAAAACTCACGATATTGGCAAAATTGGGATTGCCTTCCCATAGGGCAACATCTGGCTGGGGTGGAGTATCTGTCACCCTCCTTGGATGGGCACATGGTCTCCAGTTTCCCACTGATGGCCCTCCCATCATCTGTACATGCCCCTGCCTGGCCGCACAGGCATCCAAGCTTGCAGCCCTGAGCTCAGGATATATTCATTTTACGTAGCTGGAAAGTAAAACGTGCTTAAGAGACACAGGTGGAAAACAGACTGATCTGGAAGTCAATACAACTGTCTAGATTCCCGGTCAAATAAGCCCTTGAAGGAAGAACATAGCGTGGGTCTCACCCAGGACTAAATATAGCCTCCCACGATCATTGAGTTGCTCAGGAATCGATGCTTCTCTGTCTCAGACAGGTGTGCGCCCCTCCCTTTGTTAAGAAAGGAAGAAAGCAGGTCTCCCAGGAGAACTGCTTTACTTGCTCTTCAAAAAGGACTCCAATTAAGGCCAACAAACTAAACAGCCACTCCCCGTCAGCGTGCTGGCTTTCCATTAGTCTTGAACAATCTCCACCAGGGTCAGTGATAGCCCCAGTGACCAGGAAGTTTCTACAGGACCTTTCAGATCAGGAGTGCTTAAGCTGGGGTCCACAGGCCTGATGGAACTCAGGGACAAGGGAACAATTGGCATCTGCATCCTCGCGAACTTCTCGCCACGTGCACTTTTCTCCGCACTTTTCTCCACTCTGAATGTCGGCAGTCAATCTCAGCCACATTAGCCGGAATTGCAACTCTGTCTCTGATTGAAATCACAGATACTTTCATCCTGCCTTCTAGTTGTTGTAGCTATTTTGGAATATTGATGCTCATCACGACTCAGAAATCACAGGAGCTAACAGACCAACCACTTGTCATTGAATAATTTTTTTTAAAGTACATACATTACTACAACCCAAACTTGTTTAAAATATTTTGACAACTGTATGTGACTATAATTGGTTCCTCTTCTATGTGTTTTACTTATTTATTTTAAACCATTCCAAGAAAGGATCTGTGGGCCTCGCCAGGGATGGGTCTGTGGCTCAAAGAAAAAGCCTCATGAACCCCCATTTTCCATGACTGTTGAGAACTGGAAAAGGGCTTTGAACATTTAGTTGTCAATCTCTTTTTGTTGAAGACTCGGGGGATTGGGTAACATTTACTCTTCGGGGTGGTCCACTGTTGTGTGCAATATAAAAAGCAAACTCTCACAAAGATCTGAGTATCACATGTTCTCACTCATATAGTAGACCCTGAACATCCAACGTAATACTATAAGAAAATGACTGACAGTGGTGGGAAACTATGGGGGTGGGAGGGGAAGGGAGATGGGATTAACGGTAGTAAATATCTGTCTGGGGATGGGGAGACATCTCTTATCAACAAGGGTGCCTGAACGGAGCATATTTGTATACCTAACCTTTAACTGTACCCCACAATATCATTTTAAAAAATTGATTAAAATTAAAAAATAAATTAATTAAAAAAAAAAAGCAAACTCTGCTCACTAGCCGACTGACTTTTCTCGAATTACCTGAACCCTGTACATCACTTTCCCAGAATACCTACTACACAAGCCGCCACCAAGTGAGGTCGGATAAAATAATACATGGGAAAGTGATCTGTAACTGTTTGTATGTTTACAAACACTGCCTGTTATTACTAATGGTATTATATGTACTATTGTAAGGTGAATATAACATATTGATTATGTTACACAGACCATAAGTGGTGTTCTATTTACTATAATAAGGTGAATATTCTGCATGGCTTCTTCATACTCCCAAACCAAGTGTAAATGCATTATTGAGGAACTGTGTTATTCTGAACAAGACTTCTGTGGGAATCTCGGAGCTATTTTCTTTCTCTTTTAAAACTTAAGTCTTAATAGTTGATCAACGTTGTACTTTGGCCTCTACTGCTCATAAACTCCCTGGCTCGCCAGGAAAGATAAGCAAGTTTACCTTCATCAAGATTTAGGTTTTTACCTTGCCTGCTTGGATGTTGCAGGAAGAATACTAAAGCCATTGTGGGGAGGTGTCAATAAAGGATCCTGCCCCTTTATCGATATATAGGATAAACACCAACAAATGTCACGAGTAAACTCGTGGCCACCTCTGAGCGAAGAAAGTCTAGACAAAGGAAACAACTGGCCATTTTCAACAAGTCACTGTGATCAGACATTTAAACGACTCCATGCTTTAAATTTATTAGCTGACAGGGTTTTTTTGAATTATACTATTTTATAAACATTTAATTTCTCAAAGTCCATGCAGAAGCTGGGGAGCTCAGGGGGCTATTAATCAGGTAAGGCAGTTCTGCAGATTCCAGATTCTTGTTGGAGCACACGGGAGGCCTAATTATGATTTATGTGTCCGGAGGTCCAGGGCCCCGGCCTCAGCAAGCTCCAAGTCTGGCTTCCCTTATCTCCCCCATCAGCACAGACCTGACCTCGGCTTGTAGCCCTTCCTCAACACAGGCAAAGGGACCAGCACGTTCAGGGTAAAGGCGGACATGGTGAGCATGATTTAGTCATAAAAATTTGCAGCTATGCTAATTGCTATTAGTTTAAATGGAAGGATGAGAGCAATGTGAACATTAACAAAGAATATTTAAATACGAAGTGCAAAATTTTCAAGCTAGAAGGGATCCTCATGGGAGAATCCAAGCTGGAGGGCTTCTTACTCCAGACTCATCATTTATTATTTCACTTCTTTTCTTTTCTTGTTTTAAGTCGGGGTCTCACTCTGTTGCCCAGGCTGGAGTGCAGTGACACGATCATGACAGCCCCCATGTCCTGCGTTCAGGCGCTCCTTCCACCTTAGCTTTCCCAGTAGCTGGGACTTACAGGCACACGCCACTACATGCAGCTAATTTATTTTTTATTTTTTGTAGAGATGATGTTTTGCAATGTTGCCTAGGCTGGTCTCAAACTCCTGGGTTCAAGCAATCTACCTGTCTCAGCCTCCCAAAGTGCTGGGATTACAGGCGTGAGCCACCATGCCCCGCCCATTTATTATTTCTTATATCAATCCTAATACTAAGGGGGAGTTTATCCATAGTACAAGTAACCAGCACTACACAAATTACTTTAACATGAGTCACCCTATGTCATTCTACAAGGACCCTGGTGAGGAGGGTACTCTTAATACTACCACATTTTCAACTGGGAAATTGCAGCTTTGAGAGGTAAAGAAACATTTTTGGGGTGTGTGGGGGGAAGACAATATCAATAAAGTACCTGATCTCAAACCAGACAAAGTGGGGGCCAAAGGGAGACACAAACTTTACCTGTATGACAACCACTTGTATGCCTAATCCTGAACTGTACCCCACATCTTTAAAATAAGATAAAATAAAAAGAAACATTCTCAGAGTTGCCCAGCTGCGAAGTGGTAACCCAGACTTGGGCCAGAAGCCCTCAGTCCTGAGCCCTGACTCTAAGCAAGCACCAGTGGGCCCTTGACTGTGTGTGTAACAGTCACCAGGGCCATCTGGTTAAAAGTCAGTCATCCACTCCCACTGGTTCTGGTTCTGATGCAGTTGGTCTGGGGGGGCCCAGAATGTGCATTTCTCACAGGCTTCCAGGAGGTACTGTAGCTGTGAGTGGTCCACGACCCACATGCCTTGCGGGGTCCCTCAAGATGTATGCAAAGTTCTAGTATTTTCTAGGGAAAAGATCCAAAGCCTTCATCAGATCCATGAATCAAAAGGGTTAAGAACGACTGGCCTGGTGTGTGGGCTTCTCGTTTCACAGATGGGAAAACTGAGGACCTAAGAAGTAAAGACCCGATAAGTAGGACCTCAGACTGGCAGAGCAGAGCTCAGTGCCCGGGTCACCACTTCCACCGTCACAAAACCCAATCAGCAAACTATGAAACTCAGGCTGGCTGTCTATTTTTGTAAACAATATTGGAATCAGGACCAGAATTGGGTTGGGACAAGCAAAACAGATGCATCCTGTCTGCTTTAAAATTCTGATATTTTATATGTGAATTTTTATACAGATTTTGCTTTTAAAAACTATCCCATTAAAATGTTGTGTCCCTGCTGGGTGGTATGGTCCAAGCCTGTAATCCCAGCGCTTTCAGAGGCAGAGGTGAGAGGGCTGTCTGAGCCGAGACCAGCCTGGGCAACTTGGCAAGACCTCGTCTCTACAATAAATCAAAAAATTAGCTGGGAGTGGTGGTATATGCCTGTAGTTCCAGCTACTTGGAAGGCTGAGGCAGAAGGATTGCCTGAGCCCAGTAGGTCGCGGCTGCAGTGGCCCCAAGCATGCCACTGCACTCCAGTCTGGGTGACAGTGAAACTCCAACTCAAAAAAAAAAAAAAAAGTTATTTCCCTTGATCCCTGAAGGTTTTTTTGACATCCCCTTAAAGTTTTGTGCCAGGGCAAGTGTCTCACTTGCTTCACCCTGGTTCTGGCCCTGGAACTTTTTATGAGCCCCTAAATCAGCAGAGACATATAGCTAGATCCCAGGCAGCTCAAGGTTCCCGCAGATTTAGGGGCTTGCAAGTTGGAAGGGTGAGCTGTATGTGTTTTTGGCTGTAGTTCTTCAGAAAAACCACTAACTGAATCATGCTAGAAATCCAAAGAGGATATTCAACAATACAACTTAGAGGTAGTTTTGTGGGGTGATACAGTACTAGACAATGGGTGAGAGAACAGCCCAAATACTTGGTTCCCACAGTTGGAAAAAAACAACAAAACAGTCAAAAAACTCTCTTGCCTTTTTCCCCTCTTCTGGCCTAGAAAATCTCCAACCTAAAAGAAAGATCTAAATTACTGGGGCTTTCTCGTGGAGTTTCAAACCCTACACTGATTCTTCAGTCAAGCTTGTTTTCTTTGCCCAAGAACCTTCATGGAAAAACAGTCAATATCTCACGAGGGAAGAGGCTCAGGAAGGGGAACAGCCTCACCTTGGAAGAGCATCGTCTGGCTGAAGTCACTGCGCATGTCATTCCGACACACAGCCTGGACTCGGAACAGGTAAAGGCTGTCGGGTGAGACGTGGCTAATGGTGGCTTTCTGTAGGTGAAGAAGAAAAAGGCGGTGAGTTGACTGTGAAGGCGAGGGCACACTCTGCGTGCTTTTTTTTTTTTTAAGTAGGATTTATTGAGAGGATAGAAAAGCTCCCACAGTGGGAGGGAACCCGAAGGGGCTGCCCCACACTCTGCATGCTAAAACCAATCCCGGGGACCTCAGCCAACATGACAGACATACAGCTTCCCTACTGACCAAGCGCTCATGTTGGAAGGAAGACCATGCAGATCCTGCCTGGGAATCTACTTTTAACATCAAAATGTGCTGGATATGGGAAAGAACAATGTCATTCTTGACTGTGGCTCAGAACGTGTCTTTGGCCGGCAGTCTTCGTACTCCCAAGGCTTGGACTTCTGTCATAATTACTGTGCCTGACAGACTGTAATTACTTATCCCAGACGGCCTCAGAATTACCAAGTGTACTGACTCTTCTGGGCCATGCAGAGGTTAGAACAGCAACAAAAAAAAAATCTCTGCGTGTCTGTTTCTTTGCAAACTATGGAGAGAAAGTATGGGCCACAAGGGTAGCAGGTCGATGATAAGAGGTCCCGCCTCGCCACACCCCTCACTACACCACTCTGGGATTCTAAGCCAGTAGCTCAATGTTATTTGGCCTCTGCTACCTTCAGCTGTAACACAGGAGAAGAAGAGCTACCTCACAGGCTCTTGTGAGAACTGTATAACACATGCCAGACAAACTTTGTACATAGGTAGACCACAACAAGCACCAGAAGGAATGCCACTGGTCTAACACAGGGGTTGGCAAGCTACGGCCCATCATCTGTTTGTGTAAATAAAACTTTAGGTATGGCCACTTATTTATGTGCTACTTATTTATTTTGTGGCTGCTTTTACCCTACAACGGCAGTGTTGAGTAGTTACGACAGAGACTGTGTGATATGTAAAGCCTAACGAAGATAGGGCCTGGTGGCTTATCCTGTAATCCCAGTAATTTGGGAGGCCAAGGTAGGAGGATTGCTTGAGCCCAGGAGTTCAAGACAAGCCTGCGTAACATAGTGAGACCTTGTCTCTACAAAAAATAAAAATTAGCCAGCATGGTGGCATGCACCTATAGTCCAGCGACTAGGGAGACTGAGGTGGGAGGATCACTTGAGCCCAGGAGGTCGAGGATGCAGTGAGCTGGGATTGTGCCACTAAACTCCAGCCTGGGCAGCAGAGTGAGGTTCCTCTGCTCCTCCCCCCTCCCAAAAAAACCCTAACATATTTACGATCTGGCCCTTTCGAGAAAAAGCTTGCCATCCCTTGGTTAAACATCACCAGCCAGACCCAGGTCCTCACTCCTCAAAGTTTCATACCAACGGCCTTTAAAAATGAGAATATGGAAAATGCCTAAAAAACGAGGGCAGCATTTGCTTCCTAAAGAAACAAACAACAAAAGCAACTGATTTTCAAAGACTCCTCCTAATGGATGAGATCTCCTATCATCAAAACGTGTATTCTGGGCCAAGCATAGAAGCAGTTCTGTGAGCTTAACCACTGAGTGGGTTTTTTCCAAAGCGGCTATTGAAAACCTCTGAACTGGTATTAAAATGTTATTGTGGCCACACCTGCTGCTGTTGCCTTGAAAACGACTTCCTGGTGAGAGCGGTAAGATAGGGTCGGGTTATTTAACGCTAAGCCTCATTTATCTTTTTTGAAAAAGGTGGGCAGTAACACCTGCCCCACAGGTCTGTGGTGAGGATGTGGAGGAAGGATGCCCACTAGAAAATGCTGCCCGAATGTGATATATTACTTTTAGGTTTCTGGGCCACAATAACCATGAGTTAGAGAATAGCTTTGTTGCCACGAAGTCAGCACTCTTGACTTGTTGAGGAATTAGGAAAATTAATTTTGTGTGTCCCAAAAGAAAATAACCGCTCCTAGAAATTCTTATAAAAAAGAACTTGCTGTCAAAGCATGTTTTTCTCTACATCTCTCTCTTTCTCTGAAACTAATTTATGCCTCATTCTCTAAACCCCTGACCCCATCTTCTGTTCAGAGCAAAATCGTCACTCCATCTAGGCAGGGATTTATTAGAATTCACTCCAAGCCGGCATCTATTCATCTTTGCATGTTTAATTATTTTCCACTTAGAACAAGAAACTGCGTAAGCGCCTAGATGGTTTCTGCTGATTAATGCAAGCCATCTTTACTTCAGAAAGAGAAAAATCCCTCACGGACTTCCAGTTGTGACAAGAGAAAGGTTAAAATACATCATAACCTTGGGTGCCTTTCAATAGATTCCTCTCTGATTTCATGAAGCTCATCATTCCCTAATGTGACCCAGATAACAATGTCTAGTGGGGAAATTGAAAAATAAATGGAAATGAAGTAAAAGAATCTTCATCTAAAGAAATACGAAAAGTATTATTCTATAACTGATTGAATGGGCCCCGAGGACTCTGTATTGGGAGAAAAAAAAGTGATAACAGTCATTAAGAATCCCACTTGGTGCTACTGCATTTTTCATGTGCATATACAATTACGGGTTTCATTATTCCAGAGCCTTCCTTGATTAACAATAAACGCAAGGCTTTCAAACCCAAATGTGTCACTTTGAGTTCCTAGGCAAAGACTTCAAGACTCGTGCTTGTTGGAGGGTTTGCTTTTGTGCACAAGGAGATGGCGTCTACAAACATCTGTTCTGAAGGGCCCTGTTGGGTGTTGGACACTAAACATTTATGTAAATTTCTGGAGGAGAAGCTGAATCGGGCATGTGTGGCTGAAAGTGAGGTCAGAGAGTATCCTATCTGAGAGTCTGAGAACAGAGATAAAGAATGGCACAGCCAGGGGGTCCAGCAGGTATTGGGAATGTGTAAGGCAGAACAAATGTGACAAAAGGAGGTGGTGGGGACTGCAGACAGCTGGTGGCGGTGGTGACATTAGCAGCAGCTGCAGTGGAGGGGAAGGAGGTGGAAGAGCAGGAGGAATCATTGTCATCGTAATGGTTAATATTCACATAGTGCTCACACTGTGCAGGACCTGTTGAGCAGTTGCGTAATTCACTTAATATTTACAATAACCCTATCGGATGAAAAGGGACTCGTGGAGGTGTTCTGTTTGTTAATAATGAAAAGAAAAAGTCCTGTTTTGAAGGACTCAATACAAAGAAACTAACTGGCTTTCCTGGTTGCGTAGCTGGAAAGTGTAAGGCCAGGCAGGTGCCTGGGACGACCCTATCCCCAGTCGCGGCAGTGCCCACGCTCACCAGGCCGCGTGAGGATGGGGTGACGCAGAGCGGTGTGCTGAGCAGTGCCTGGCAGAGAGGCACGGGGGGGGGGGGCTCATGACTGCAAGGGGGCGTGTACCCCGACTTGGAAGGGGGTCCCTCATGACTGCATACAGCCGACTCAGACAGGAGCCCCTGTAACTACAAGGAGGGCACACACCCAGATTCTGGCAGGATAGGGGGCCACTCAACTGCGTGGAGGACATGCACCCTGACTCGGGCGGGGAGCTCCTCAAAACTACAAGCAGGGCACGCACCCCAACTCGAACAGGGGGCCTTACCAAGTCTTTGTCGCTGTCCTTAGTAAACGTCTTCTCCTTCTCGTCCTCATTCTTGGTCCAGCTGTAGGAGATCATGTAGTTCATGATGGGCGGGTGGTAGATGGCCTCCGGCTGGCTCCAGGACACCTGCAGTGCTGTCTGGTTGAGAGGCTGCACCTTCATGTGGATGGGTGGAGAGCTGCAGACTAAAGACACACACAGCCGCACTCAGGGAGCTTCCAGGACAACACGCTGTTTAGCCTGGAGCCCTAAGGACTGCGACCCACAAGGGCGAAAGAGGAAAACAGCAAACACCTCTGCCCCCTTCACCTGGGTCCTCCTGTTAACACTTTGCCACATCTGTTTTCCCACCTTCGCTTTACACACACACACACACACACACACACACACACACACACACACACACACACACACATATACATGCACAAGTTGCAGACACTCTGATACTTCCTCTCTAAATACTTGGGCCTGCATGTCCCAAGCATCAGGACATTCTCCTGTATACCAATAATACCATTTTCTTTTTTTTTCAAGTCAGAGTCTTACTCTGTCACCCAGGCTGGAGTGCAGTGGCATGCTCACGGCCACCATAGCCTCGATCTGCCGGGCACAGGCAATCCTTCCTCCTTAGCCTTCCAAGTAGCTGAGACTACAGGCACGCGCCACCACACCCAACTAATTTTCTAATTTATTGTAGAGACAAGGTCTCACCATGTTGCTCAGGCTGGTCTTGAATCCCTGGGCTCAGGCAATACTCAGTCCTTTGCCTCCCAAAGTGCTGGGATTACAGGCATGCACCACCGCGCCTGGCCCGAAAAGGTTTTTTTTTCTTTCCTTTTTTTCAGACAGAGTCTCACTATGTTGCCCTGGCTGGTCTCAAACTCCTGGCCTCAAGCAATCCTCCCACCTCAACCTCCCAAAGTGCTGGGATTACAGGCATGAGCCACCACACCCAGCCCAATCATGCCATTTTCATACCTAAGAAAATAAACATGAATTCAGCCATCTTATCTTACCCACAGTCCAACATCCAGATTTCTCCAGCTGTCTCCCAAAGATCCCTCATCGCTCTTCCCCTGATACCACCCCCCCTTTAAGTTCCTTTAATCTAGCATGGCTGTTGGCCTTTAGTTCATGTTAGGCTTATTGAAGAAGCCATGCCATTCGACTTGTGCGATGCCCCAGCTAACTCCAATCGTAGATGAAATTTTACTGTAAACAGATCAGAGTGTAAATAAATACAACTTAAAACGGGACTTTAAGTAATTTTACAGCAAAGGCACTCAACAAAAGAAAGACTTTCTCTGGCCCAGGAGAACCCTGGGTAATCACACTGATGTGGGCTATGAGGAAAGGTCAGGATGATTTATCTTAATCCTTGAGGCTGAGAGGCTTTAAGGGACATGGCAGATCTCCATCTATCTATGGACAAACCTACAGAAGTGTGGGGCGTGTCAAGTCAGCCTTTAAGTGTGTTCCTCTTCAGGGGTGCCCATGCCCCCAGGCCTGTGGTGCCCCCTTCATGGGGCCTGTGGTCTGGAGTAGGGCTTCTCAACCTCAGCAACCTTGACCTCTTAAGTCAGACAATTCCTTGCTCTCGGAGGCCTTCCTGTGTCCTGGATAGCATTATCCCTGGCTCTGCCCCCTAGATGCCAGTGGCACCACTCCCCACCCCATTCGTGGTGACAACCAGAAATGTCTCCAGATATGTCCCTGGGAGGAGGGGCCAATTGCCGTCAGGTGAGAACCTCTGAGAAGGGGTGATGGGGTCTTGCCAAAGAATCGCATGTCAGCCAATAGTGGACACCGGACAGGACGAGGGAGAAGGGGGTGAGGAGGATTTGACTCTGGCAGGTTTGTGTAATGACAGCTCAGTGCAGGGCAGGCTGAGATTGCAGGAAGAAGGCCTGAGGGGCTGCAGGCGCCCGTGCCAGGTGCAGCTGTAGCGAGAGGCCTTGCGGGCCAGATTCAGATTCTGGCCTTTCTCCCACCAGCCCTTGGAAGGCCCTGGAAAGATCTGAGCCCAGGCATGACACAATCAGGTTGGCACTTTACAAAGATCCTCTGAGCTTTGGTTGCACGTAGAAGGCCCAGAGAAGCCGAGCGTGGAGGAGGGGTCCTGTTAGGAGGAGCTGCAGGTGGCCAGCTGCTGGTAGGCCAGGGAGGAACAGCAGGTTCTAGAGCTCATGGTTAGGAGGTAAAGCCGAGAGGCCTGGTGATGTGCCGGCTAAGGAGGGGTGTGGCGGGGGAGGCAGCGAGGAGGAGCTGCCTGTTTGGGTGCAGGAGCTGGGTGAGAAGGGGGCGCGCATGCTGGAAAGGACAGGCAAAGGGACTGCGACTTGGTTCTGACCACCTGGTGTCTCCCAAAGCCCACCATGACTCCCCCGTTTCCTACCCAAGAGCCCCAAACCCAAGGCAGCCCTGAGGGGGCAGGGTGGCTTTCCTGCCAGAGAAGTGGGGTCTGCTTTAAGGACCTGACTGCTGGAAAAAGGCACCGATGGGTTCTGACAGGGAGGCGACCTTTTGCCCTTCAACTGCCAAACCCCAGTTCAGTCAGAGAGGCTCACTCGGTACGACTGAGACAGGAAGGAAGGGATCAATTAGTGAGGCATTCCCACTGCCCCGCAGAACCCCGGGGGGCATCGCGCTGCTGGCGGCCCAAATGCCACCAGAGCGGGGACTTCAAACAAAGAATCTGAAGGGAGGCTTCCATGGAGATGCCGAGGGCGAAGTGACAGAGCACGGACACTAGGTGGCACCAACCTACTATATTTAAATCCCCCAACTTATAACTGGCTTTGCAGTTTCTCAAGAGAGAACACAGAGGGAGGGGAAGGATGTGGAAACAGCTTACACCCCCATCTTTCCAAATACTAATAATGAACCAAGGAGATATGTATATTGGGAAGCTTCTATAATGATGACCGTGTCAGATTTCCTAACTTCTGTCATAGCTTCTCACCTCCTACCATGTTCTTATTTATCTTCCTTATTTCTGAAGCCATTCACTCCCCTGCTCCAATTAGCGGTAAGCCGCACGGGGCTGCATCTCTCTCTAGCAGTTACATCATCCCCACATAAATAATTCCATCACCCACATAGGGATGCAGCCATTCTTATTTATTTTTTTTGAAATTAAAATAGCTGGGTTTTTCTGTGTGGATTAAGATGATTCATGTTAATGTGTTTAAAAAAGAAACCCAAGCAGTACAAAAAAGTAAGAAGAAAGTTAAAAGAAAAAAAAAATCACCCCAAATCAAAGAGATAACCGCTGTGAACACTCTGGGTCTCCAACACACCGTGATCCACCTCTTTATACACATGTGAAAGAACATACACACAATTTGATGTCAGTGGCATGGGACATGGATGGCACTACAGATGAATTTTTGGGTGGTAGTGTTTTTACTCAACAAGTCATGGATGTTATTTCCACGTCAATAAATATACAGCACCTCATCTCTACAATAAATCAAAATGAGCCGGGCGTGGTAGCGCGCGCCTATAGTTCCAGCTACTCGGAAGGCTGAGGCGGAATGATCACCAGAGCCCAGCAGGTCGAGGCTGCGGTGGCCGGGAGCGGCCACTGTACTCCAGTCTGGGTGACAGAATGAGACTCCAACTCATAAA